>NW_023649304.1:0-33240 GCF_015228065.2 Penaeus monodon | reverse complement strand
AAGGCGTAAGAAGGCTAGATGAATGGGGAGTATATTAAGCTGATACTCTAAAAACAGACCATAATTTTGTTTAAACCTGGGTTCCCACTTCCAGCAGGTGGATGCTCAAACTGAAGGGAAGAGGAAGAATTTTATGATCTTGCATTTCTTTTCCCAAAAACCACGCCCCACGCAGACGCTCGGCCTACGCTATCTCCCTTTTCACATAACACACTTACACATCAACATTCAGCACATACATCCTGTACTTTCCTTTCCCACCCTTCTTTCATACAACATTCACACCCCATACACAACACACACGGTTCCCGAACCTACTAATCGGGTGGTGGCTGGGTGCCGTTGGCCTGTAATCTTACATCTGTTCACTGCCTAGACGAATCTTTTCCCAATTAAATCTATATTCTCGGTTGAGCCGAACTCACCAGACATAGTGAATTCTACTGTGTCTACGCCCCGCTACAATAATAATAATAATATAAATATAATTATGATAATGATAGGAATAATAATAAGGATAATAATATTACATTATCATTATTTTGTTATTATTATTATTATTATTATTATTATTATTATCCTTATTATAAATTTATTATTATCATTTTTTGTATTATTATAATTATGATTATTTTTATTTTTTTTATTATTGTTATCATTATTTTTATGATGATGATAATGATGATGATGATGATGATGATATGATGTGATGATGAATGATGATGATGATGATGATGATGATGATGATCATTAGTTATTATTATATTATTATTATTTTATTATTATTATTTAAATTTTTATTGGGGTTTTTGTTGTTGTTGTTGTTATCATTATATATATTATTACACATTGTTAGTATTTCTAAAAAAAAAAAAAAAAAAAAAAAAAAAAAAAAAAAAAAAAATTATATAATATATATATATATATATATTTTATATATATATATTAATATATTATATATATGTATATGTATATAATATATAATATATAATATATATCTAATATATATATATATATGTATTATATATATTATATATATATATATGTATATATATATATTATATGTTATATATATATATATATATTATATTATATATATATATATAATATATATTATTTATATATATATATATATATAAATGCGATAATAAGAATAATAATGATAATAACCACAATGATAATCATAATAGTATTATAATATTGTTATTACTGTCACTATTATCATTATTTTCATTATTATTTTTTAGTTGTAGTATTATAGTTGAAAAATATATATTATATCCGTAATAATGGCAATAATAACGATAAAATTAAAGTGATGATAATGATAATGATTATGATGTGGTTATTATTGTTATAATTTTTTATTATTGTTACAATTATTTTTTAGTGTTATATTATTATAAGTGTAGTTATTATGAATATAATTGCCAAAAAATAATATATTTAAGTTAAGTTATATTCTTCCGAAATATAACATAAACTTTTGGGATTTTTTTTCTTTTTCCTTTCCTTTTTTACATTTTTTCTTTTTCTTCCGAAATATAACCTTATCAGAGTAACGGCATAATGCCTTTTTTATTTCAATCATAATTTCGTAATTATTAGAGTAAAAATGAAAATCATACAGAACATTCTATTTATCATGACAGGTATGAGAATTTTGTTAAAATTGCTATTATAATGATAATTTTGATAAAATGCGAGGAATTGCAATAATAATGATAATAATTTAAAAACAATAATAGTAATAATAATAATGATGATAATATTAGCAATAATAATGATAATAAAAGTAATAATAATAATAATAATAATAATAATAATAATAATAATAATAATATAAAAATAATAATAATAAGAATAATGATACTAATAATTATAATAATAAGTACAAATAATGAATATAATAATAATAATAATACAAAGAATGAATATAATAATAATGATAATAAATATTATATGACAACAACACAACAAAACAATAAGTAATAATAATGATAGTATTATATTATTATTATTATTTTGATATTATTACTATTATTATATTATTTTTTTTTTATTATCATTATTATTATCAATTTATTAATATTAGTTATTAATCGTTATGTAATTTCATTGTAAGTAATATACAAAAAAAAACATAGTATATATATCTCAACTGTGATAATAACAATAATAATAAAGTAATAATAAAACACTCATAATAGTAATATTAATAAGTGTTATTGTATCATCATCAATTATCCTTGTATCATCATTGATATTAGTTAGCTTTAGTAGCATAAATTCGAAAGGAATTATATAGCATTCTTTAATGATATCAATAATAAGATAAAAAAGTAACATGTAATAATAAGTATAATAGTTGTTATTACGTGATAATTATTGGATTATCGTTATTATTATAATTGTTGTTATTATGAGTATGTAATTGCCAAAAATATATATATGACGGTAATGATTACAATAATAATTTGATTAATAATTGTATAATTGCAATACATGATGATATAAATATGATGTGATGATGATAAATAATATGATAATAATGATTAAATATATGATGACAATAACAAACATAGGGTCGCCATTATTATAAAAAAGAAGCAGAAAAAATACCGAAAGTCGAAAAGTTGGCAATAAGGCTCGTGAAAATACATGCCACTTTTCAGAAACAAGGGCAAAAAGCCATTTTTTCGATTTTAATCATGTGTATTTTGTAATTATTTATCGAATAATGATATTTTAATAAAACACGTTTATATAATCATGAGAATTTTGTTAAATTCCTATTCTAATGAGAATGTTATAATAATGAGAATAATTGCAATAATGATGATAATATAATAATCAACAATAAGAGTAATAATAATAAATAACGGATAATAATAATACTAGATAATAATATGATTTATTAAGAATAATGTAAAATAATATGATAATTAATAAAATAAGAATAATAATAATAATAATAATAATGATAAAAAACTAATAATGATAATAATATTAATAATAATAATATAAATAATAACAAATAATATGTGATTATTATCAATATTGATTTACTTTTATGTTAGTATTACTAGCAAAAAAAATATATATTATAACTGTGATAATAACAAAATAATGATAAGATAATCATAGTAGTAATTATAAATTGTATATCATTATTATCACTGTTATAATTATTATTAGTAGTAGCAGTATTATCATGTTGTAAAGAAATAGTATCTGTAAGTAATTACAATAATCACGACAAAAGTGAAAAATAATGTGGACAATAATATAATTATCGGTATTATTGTTAGAATCCTATCCATTAATATTCTTATATATAACTTATATTGGTATGAGTATCAATTGCGAAAATCTACATATGGGCAATGATACAATAATAAAGCTAATCAGCCAGTAATTGCATGATTTGGCATATATGGATAAGAATGAGAATGATTGTTTATAATAACAGTGAATATGATGATAGTAATGAGAGGAAACGACAATCAAGCGTGTGCATTTATAATAAAAGTAAGGAAAAGAGAAAATTCCCAAAAGTCGCGAGAAAAGTGGTAATAATTTTGCGAAATATAGCGGTTTTCGAGGGTGTCGTCCAAAAAGGCCCTTTTGCGAATTTGATATCATGATTGCATGATTTAGGACTAATGATGATAATGGATAACATACATACAATTGTATGAGAATAGAGTTTATTTTATAAAGATTGTCTTTGTATAATGACAATTTTTATAAGTAAGAATAATTGCATTAATGTAAGGATAATAATATTACTTATTATTATATTTATTATTATTATTTATCATTATTCATTATATTGTATATTATATTATTATTACTATTATTATTATTATACTATTATTATAATCATTATATTATCTATTTTTTAATATAATACTGTTCATTCAGTATTATTATTTTATTGGTAGTATTACTATAAAAAAATCATAATAACTGTGATAATAAAAATAAAATAATGTAAGACAATGTATAGTCGTAATTTAAAGTTAATTGATAATATTGTTATTTATCATTATTTCATTATTATTAAGTATTATTAGTAGTATGTTGTAAAGATAAATATTATTATATCTGTAATAATTGCAATACTCATGATAAAAAGTTAAAGTATGATAAACTGTAATGGTATATCATAATATTTGTTATAATCATTGTAGAATTGTCATTATTATTCATAAGTGTTGTTATTATGAATAATAAGTGAGTTAGATATGACGGAGATATTCATAATAATGATGTTAATGATGATAATAATTTCAATAAATTTACAATACTGATGATAATGGTGATAATAATGGGAATGGTGATGAAAAATATAATAACAATAATTATAATAATTGAATAATCAAAAAAAAAAGTAATAATAAGAATAAAAAGATATATTCCCAAAAAGTTCATAATGTGAGGAAAATCTTTGAAACATAATATGTTTTCAGAGCCTAAGCAACATGCCCTTTTCGATTTCAATCATGATTTGGGCATAATTATTAGGCGAATAGTGATAAAAATTAAGCCATCTATAATGGCAATCTGAGAGTTTGATAAAATATCAAGTATACTGACAATTTTGATAATAATGGGAATAATGTCTGTAATAATCTAATAATAATGATAATGACAATAATTATAATAATGATAATAATGATCATAAACAACGAATAATAATAAAAATTGAAATAATCTTATTATTATTATCATTATTATGTCATTATATATTCATCATTATAATGTTATCATTCTCATTAGTTTATTTTAATCATTATTATTTATAGTATTATTATTATTACTATTGATTGATTATTGTTAGTATTATCATTATTATTACATTTTATTGTTAGTATTATACTGTGATAATAACAATAATAATAAATAATTGTGATATTAATAATCATAATAGTATGATAATAATTGGTATGTTTCATTATTCTCAATATTTCATTATTATTATTAGTAGTAGTTAGTATAATGTAAAGAAATATAGTATATCTGTAATAATTTTCGAATGATAACGCGATAAAAGTAAATGATAATAATAAAGAAATTTTAATATCGTTGTTATGTTATAATCCTTGTTATTATTGTCATTAATCTTATTGATTGTTGTGCAGTATGAGTATAAATGACCAGAAAAATATATATATATGGCAGCGGTAATGATTACAATAGTAATTATGTGATGATAATATTTGCATATATCTTCAATAATAATGAATAAAAATCTCTAAGCTAATAATGATGTCAATAATGATGACAATGAAGAGAATGATGATAATAATAATTGTGATGTAATAAGATAATAAGTAACAGTAATAGTGGCCATTTATAATAAAAGATAGGAAAAAGAAAAAAAGTCGAAAAAGTGATAAATCTTTAGAAATATATACTTTAAGAGACCGCCAAAATGCCCTTTTAGATTTCAAAAAAGATTGCCGTAATAGTAGGTATACTGAATAATTAATAAAACACCATTATGATTAATCATGATAATTATGAGAATTTTTATGGAATTTGCTATTATAATGAGTAATTTGAGTAATTAATGGGAATAATTGGAATTATGAGATAAATAATACTAATAACAATATTAACAATTGATAATAAATAATAATTATATGATTATATTATTATTAATTAGTGTTATTACAATATTGGTATCGTCTATGTGTTGTAGTAATAGTACAAAAAAAGATATAAAGCTCTGATATAACAATAGATAAAGATAGTAATTATAATAATCATCATAATAGTAATTATAATCTTTATCAGTTGTGATCATTATTATCATTTTTGTAGTAGCAGTAGCAGTATAATTGTAAAGAAAGAAATATATTTTAATAATTGCAATGATAACAATAAAAAGTAAAATGATGAGAATTGTGAGTAAATTTCGTATTGTGTTGTAAACATTGTTGTTATTGTTACTTATATTTTGTTGTTGTCATATTGCGTTAAATTTGCCAACAATATATATAGGTGGCAAGCGATTATAATGTAATTAATTTATAATAAGAGTATAATAATGGAAAAGTATATTGCATATAATGATGAAATGATAAATATTAATGATTATAATAATAATTATGATAATAATGATGATAATAAGGATGACAAGTGAAAATAATAGTGGTCTACAATGTAAAAACAGGAAAAACAAAAAATCCCAAAAGTCGAGAAAGTGCAAAACTTGGGGAAATATATGCTTTTCGAGTCTTACACAAAATACCTTTTTTTTTCGATTTTCAATCATTATTGCATAAGTATTATACTACTAATATATAAAACACCTATTTATTAATCATGTACAATTATGAGGATTTGATAAAATTCAATTTCACTGATAATTGCACTCCAGTGGGTCTTTGTCTCGTGTGCCGAAAAGGTGTTAAATGAAAAGATGACCGGGGCATGTGTTAACATCGGAAGGCACCACTGGGTCAAACATGAACGCACTGGCTTGTGAGCGGAGGAGCGGAGGAACAAGCCAAGGGGAGACGCGAGTTGTGATTGAGATCCTGTGAAGACCTCGTGTTGTACCCTTGTGACCTGATAGTAGAACTTTGTGTGCCCTGTTATAAAGCTGTATCGTGCAGTGGACAGGCTGGTTTTCCGCCTATGTATTGTGGCTATAGAAAAGTGTAGGGTAAATAACTTGTGTAAATAAAGGAAAGACTGTCATTTGTGTTGATTGCGTGCCCTAGCCACTTCGCCACTTGCGTTTCCCCTGCTTGTGTTCTGGGACGCTGTGGTGCCTCGGTGCCTCTGGAGCTGTTTCAGTGTTCCGACCCTGTGGATAGCACGCGTCTGCTAGCATGCCTGTGTTGGTGGATGAGAGACGAGGCTGGCCGGGCGTAACATAATTTTGAATAATAATAGGAATATAATTGCCAATAATAATAATAATCAATCATAATAACAATAATTAAAAATCATAATTAGAAATTATAATAGGTGTAATAACAAATAAATTGAGGAATTAATAAAATAATGAAATATTATTATCATACTATTATTATTATTATTATTATATTGTTATTGTTTTTTAAATTTTTTTTTTTTTTTGATTATCCTTATTTTTTTCCTGTTTCATTGTCCAGTATTACTACACAAATGTAGTATACTATGATAATGACAAAAAATAAGTATTAATAAAGATATAATATTCACTAATAGATATTATATAATGCAATTATCTATTATTACTATTATCATTATTATGATAGTAGTAGTAGTAAATGTAAAGAATAGAATTTATATCTGTAAAACCAATTGCAATAATAAAGGCAAGAAGTAAAATGATGATAACATAATGATAATATCGTGTATATTGTTATAATCCTTGTTATTGTGTCTATTATTGTTATCATTATTATAATTGTTGTTATTATGAGTATAATTGAATAAAAAGATATCTATGGCGGTAATGATACAATAAGAAAGATGATAATAATTGTAATAATTGGCATATTGATGAGAATAATGATGGAGAAAGATGAGAAATAATTATGATAATAAGCAATGATGATGATAATATGGATAAATAATAAGTAAAAATAATAATAATAATTATACTAATAATAATAAGTCCATTTACAATTAAGAATAAGAGAAAAAGTCGAAAAAGTGGCTAAAATCACATTGCGAAATATAATTCTCTTAAGAGTCAGGCCAAAATGCCTTTTTTCGAATCACTCATGATTGCGAAAATATTAGGCTCCTAAATGATAATAATCACCATGGTATTAATTCTTGATACTTATCGAGAATTTTTTATAAAAAAAAATTCTATATAACGATAACTGGATGATAATGGGAATAATTGCAAAATGATTGATAAGAATATTAATAACAATAATAGTCATAATAATAATATAATAATAATGATAATATATCTGTTATTATTATTGTTTATTATTATTAGTATTTTATTATGATTATTATAGTATTATCATTATTTACTACTACTACGTTATATTCTTATTATTGGTTATTATTATTATCAATATAATTTCTTTTGTTGTTAGTATTGCAATTATATGATATATATTATATATATATATATATATATATATATATTAATATATGCAATACTTACAACAAAGAAATGTATATTGATAATAATAATAACAATAATAAGATAATAGTCGTAGTTTAGTAGTAGTGATAGAATTGATAATGATAATAATAATAATAATAATAATACGAATAATGTATAACAATAATAATAAACAATATTATAGGTATATTATTAGTATTATTATTATTTACTGATTCATTTGTATTAATATTATTATCATCATTTTTGCAATTATCTCCCATTATCACCAAGTATCGTATAATAGAATTTTTTTTTTTTATAAAAAAATTATCAAAAGTATCAAGTATTAATACAATATGGTGTTTATCAATTATGAGCCTAATATTTTCGCAATTCATGAGTGATATCGAAAGAGGGAATTTTGGCCCTAGGGATGTTGCTTAAGAGATTATATTTTCTGCATAGGATTTGCACTTTTTTCGACTTTTCTCTTTTCTTTTAAATTGTAAATGGACATGTATTATTATTATGATTATGATTATATTATTTTTATATTATTATCATTATTATCCTCATCATCTTTATTATCATAATTCTCTCATCTTTCCATCATTATTATCATCATATATGCAATTATTACAATTATATCATCTTTCTTATTGAACATTACCGACATATATAATTACTTTTATGCAATTTATACGTCATAATAAACAACACAATTGGATAATAATGATAACAATATAACAACAATAACAAGATTATAACAATTAATCAGCGATTATAAATCATTATTATTTATCAGTCATTTACTTCTTGCCTTTTATTATTGCAATGTTAAAGAATATAAGATTTTTTCTTACAATTATATACGTACTACTACTATCAGATAATAATGATAATGATAATAATGTATATATTGAATTTATTATAATTTACTATTATGAAATATTATCTTTATTATAATTATTGTGTTTCATTATATAGTATTAATATTTTGTAGTAATGTGACAATTGAAAGGAAAACAATATTGATAATGAATAAACAATAATAATTATAATAATAATAATAATTAAGTAGTATTATGATAATAATTATCTATCAATTTATCGCTATTATAATTATTCGTTATTACATCTTATTATAATTTCTATTATTATTTTTTATTATTTGTTATTTTGATTATTATTATTATTATTGCCTCTATTCATATTATTATCCTAAATTATGTTACGCCGGATCGCCTCGTCTTCAGACACCAACACAAGCAGGCTAGTGCAGACGGTCGTGCTACCACAGTGTCGGGAACATCTGAAAAGCTCTCCAGAAGAGGGCACGAGCAACCACAGCGTCCCAGAACAACAAGAGGGAAACGCCAAGGTGCGATGGCCAGGTCCCCCCCTGTAAATTAACACAAAATGACAGTCTTACTATTATTTAACGAGTTTTTTTACCCTACACTTCTATAGTGCACACAATACAGGGGGAAAACCAGCAGTCCACATCTGCACGATACCGCTTATACAGGGCAACACAAAGTTTATAGGTCACAAAGGTACACACTGAGGGTCATCCACAGGTAGCAATAATCCAACTGCGTCTCTCCCGGGCTGGTCCTCCGCTCCTCGCTCACAGCCAGTATGCGTCATGTTTGCCCAGGTCCCTCATGGTTAACACATGCCAGGTTCATCCTTTTCAGTTAACCACATGTTTCGCGCACAGAGATCAAAGGACCCACTGCGTAGACATTCTCATGAAATTGAACTTTTATCAATAAGTCCTCATAATTGTAATGATTAATCGAAATGGGTTTATATTATTAGTATAATACTTATGCAAATAATTGATGAATCGAAAATAAAAGGTATTTGGTGGTAGACTCGAAAAGGCTATATTTCCAAGATTTTTGCAACTTCTCGAACTTTTATGGGATTTTTTTGTTTTTTCCTTTTTTTATTATAGACACTTATGATTGTTCATCTGTGCATCCTTATTTACTCCTTAATATCATAATATTATATCATCATTATTATTACATGATCATCATTATTGCGCAATTATTTTAATTATTTATAAATAATTATATAATTATTATTATATCCTTGCCACCATATATATATTTTTGGCAAGTTACTCATAATGACAATCAAAAAAATAAGTACACAATAACAACAATGTTTACAAAATACAATAACGAAATATAATCACCAATTATCATCATTTACTGTTTTATTGTTATCATGCAATTATTAGAAATATAATTTTATTTCTTTAACAATTATACTGCTTACTTACTACTAATAATAATGATAATTAATGATAACAATGATAATATTATACTTACTATTATGATGTGATTATTATTATATTACTATCTTTAGTATGTTATTATCAGATGTTATATGTTTTTGCTAATATTACTAACAAATAGAGAAGTAACAATATTGATTATAATAACAATATTAAGTAATAATAATAATAATATTATTATTAGTATTACATTGTTAATATTGTTATTAGTATTATTATATCAGTGTTATTCCAATCTTCCCTATTATTATCTAAAATTATCATTATAATAGCTAAAATTCATAAAATTTCTATAAATTATCATTGAGTTAATATATATGGTGTTATTAGTATAGCAGTATTAGGCCTATTATAATTACGGAAATCTTTTTTTTGAAATCTAAAAAAAAGGGATTTTGGCGTGGTCTCTGTAAAAGTAATATATTTCATTAAAGGATTATCCACTTTTTCGAATTTTTTTCTTTTCATCTTTATTAGTAAATGGTCCATATTACTGTATTATATCATTATTACTACACAATTATTATTATCATCATTCTCTCATTGTCATCATTATGCCATCCTTATTATCATTATAATTTTTTATCATTATTATTGAAAATATTGCAAAATATTTTCATCATCATAATTACTATTGTAATCATTAACCGCCATTATATATATATTTCTGGCAGTTATTACTCATAATGACACAACAATCATGAATAATTAATGGACAATAATAAACTAATGATATAACAATAATTAACGATATTAACATCTTTATTATTATCATTTACTTTTATCGTTATCATTGATAAATTATTATTCAGATATAATATATTTCTTTACGAAATTATACTACGTATACTGCTAATAATTAATGTTAATGATTAATGATGTGGAGAATAATGATAACAATACTACAATATTATTCAATACTATTATATATTAATAACACTTATTATTATTATTATTGTATTATCATCATTTAGTAATACTAACAATAAAATAGTAATAATAATGATCAATACTAAAGATAATAATAAAAGTAATAATTAGTAATAATAACTATAATAATGATAATAATTAATAATGAATAATGATAATAATAAATGATTGAATAATAATAATGATATATAATGTATAATAATAATATTAATAGTTTTATGTTATTGTGTTATTATCATTATTATTATTATTTATTATCTATTGTCATTAGCAATTATTATTATTTCATTATACAATCTATTCCCATTTATTATCAAAATTGTCAGTATAATTGATATTTTATCGCAAACTCTCATAATTGCCATGATTAGAATGTAATATTTTATCACTATTAGCCTAAATAATGAGCCAAATCTGATTGGAAAGAGTCGATAAAAAAGGGCATGTTGCTTAGGCTCTGTGAAAATATTATGTTTCAAAAGATTTTCCTACATTATAAACTTTTTGGGAATATATATATTTTTTTTATTATTACTTTTTTTATTATTCAATTATTAATAATGGTGTTAGCATATTTTATATCACCATGTTCTCATTTTATCTACCATTCTCATAATTATTGAATTATTGAAATATATCATCCATTAACCCATCATTATTATGAAATAATCTCCGTCATATATATAGTCTTATATGCATAATAACAAAACACTTATAATAATAATGACAATATATTAGCAATGCATTATAAACAATAATAATGATATATACCATTAAATATAATAATTTACTTGTATCATTAGTATTGCAAATATACATGATATATAATATATTCTTTACAATCATACTACTAATATCTAACTAATAATAATGATAATAATGATAATACTAACCTATTATAATACTATAGGAGCGATTCATTGTCATTACTATGAGTTATTATTTTATTAGCACAGTATGATGATTATTATTTATAGTTAATACGATACAATAAAAATAATAATACTGATGAAAGTAATTATAGTAAAAAATAATGAGAAATATAATGATTATAATAATAGTAATAATATATAAAATAGTAATCATAATAAAATATATATAAATAATGATATGATAATAATAATAATAATTAATAATAATAGTAATAGTATTATCATTAATCATTTAATGCAATTAGTCTTATCTATAAAAAGTTTGTCATTAAAAAGACAATTTTATAAAAAATCTCTTAATTCTTCATAATCATTGTTATGTGTATGTATATTATCAGTTCATAGTCTAATAATCATGCAAATCCTGATATGTCAATCGAAAAAGGGGATGTTTGTGCGAAAGACCCTCGCTGAAAACGCTAATTTCGCAAAATTTTTACCAAACTTTTTCGACTTTTTGGGAAATTTTTCTGTCTTTTTCCTTTACTTTATTATGTAAATGCACACTCTTATTGTCGTCCTCTCATTACTATCCAGCAATATTAGCACTGTTATATAACCATCATTCTCATTATTATCATTATTGCAACATTGACAAATTATTTATCGTGATAGCTTTATTATTTGTAATCATTGCCGCCCATATGTAGATGTTTTCGCCAATTATCTATATAATAATAATAATTATAATTAATAATAATATTAATGGATAGGATTCTACAATTAATACCGATATTATAATTATTGTCCATATTTATTTACTTTTGTCGTTATTAGTTGTAAATTATTTACAATATATTTCTTTTAAATTGATAATACTGCTACTACTAATAATAATGAGTAACAGTGGATAATAATGATAATAACATATATTATAATTAATACTATGATTATCATTATTCATTTATTATTGTTATTATCCAGGTTATAATATATATTTTTTTGTAGTAAATACTAAACATATAAAAGTAATACTATTGTTAGATAATTAAACAATATTATTGTTATTATTTTGTTATTATATTAATATTATTATCATTATTATTTTATCCATTATTATATTATATTATATTATTATTTATTATTATTATCATTATTGATTAAAATACTATATTAGTTAAATCATGGATTATTATATTTATTATATTTATTCGATTGATTATTATTACTCTTATTGTTGTTATATTATTATCATCATTTTTGCGATATTCTCATTAGATTATCAAAATTCTCTTATAATAGGAAATACTAAAAATTCTCATGATTAATATAGAACGGTTTTATTATTATCATCTATTAGATAAATAATTACAAAATCATGATGTAAAATCGAAAAAAAAATGGCATTTGTTTGCCTTGTTTCTGAAGAGTGCTGTATTGTCACAAGCTTTGCCACCTTTTCGACTGTCTCGGAGTGTTTTTTTCTGCTTCGTTTTATACAGATTAACGGGACACTATTTTTGTTTTATGTCAATCATTATTATTCATTATTATCAGTTCTTATTATATCATCATCATCATTATTTCTATCATCATTGATTGCAAATATTACAATTATTATCATGTAATTTAGTTATTGTTAATCATTACCGTCATATATAGATTTTTGGCAATTAGACTGCATATATAACAGCAATTATAATTATAACGATAATCACAATATTATAAACATAAGACAATATTATATTATTAATTATCATTTGTACTTTTTTATCTATATTGATTCATTAAGATGTAATATATTCTTATCGAATTATGTATACTACCTACTAATATCAATGTAGATAATGATAATGATGATATACATAACAATTATTATATATACTATTATGATTCTTTTATTGATTATCATTATTATTGTTGATTATCACAGTTATATATATATATTTGTTTTTATTTTGTGTAGTATTATTAGCAATGAAATAAAACGATTATTACTAATATTAATAAAATATGGATAATATAATGTAATAAAAATAAAAAATAATTAAAATAATGTAATTATATATCAAAAAATAATATATATACTACTAAATAGCAATTATATTATTATTGTTGTGGTTGTTTGTCATTATAATTATTATATCATATTTTAATTGTCATTATGTTGTAGTATTATATTATATATCATATTTGTATTATTATTATAATTTATTATTACGATTTATTATTTTATTATATTATTATTACAGTATTCATTATTATATGTTATTTGATTGTTATTATTAATATTTATTATGTCTTTATTTTATTATTATTATGTAGTCATAAATTATTGTATTAGTATTATATATGTATTATATTATTATTATTATTATTATTATATTATTATTATTATTATTACTATTGATATCATTACTATTGCTAATATTATCATCATTATTATTATTACTATTATTGTTATATTATTATCATTATATTGCAATTCTCGCTTTATTATCAAAATTATCATTATAATAGCAATTTAACAAAATTCCTCATACGTCATGATAAATAGATTTCTGTAGATTTCATTATTAACTCTAATAATTACGAAAATTATGATTGAAATAAAAAAAAGCATTATGCGTATACTCTGATAAGTTATATTCGAAGAAAAAAAAAATGTAAAAAGAAAGAAAAAAGAAAAAAAAACCCCAAAATTTATGTATTTTCGGAAGAATATACTTAACTTAAATTATATTTTTTTGGCCCAATTATATCATATAACTACACTTATAATTATAACAATAATAATTGTACAATAATAAATAATTAAAACAATAAATAAACCACATCATAACATTATCATTATCATCACTTTAATTTTTATGTTATTATTGCCATTATTACGGATAAAATTATATTATTTTCAACTATAATACTACAACTAAAATAAAAATGAAAATATGATAATAGTGACAGATAAAAATTTTATAAATACTATTATGTTTATATTGTGGATTTATATTACATTATTATCATATATATTATACATATATATATATATATAATAGTATATATATATATATATAGAGATCTATATATATATATATATATATATATATATAAAATAGATATAGTATATATAATATATATATATATATATATATATATACATATACATATATATATATTGTATATATATATATATATATAATATATCTTAATATATATATATATATATATATATATATAATATATATTTTTTTTTTTTTTTTTTTTTTTTTTTTTTTTTTTTTTTTAGAAATACTAACAATGTGTAATAATATATATAATGATAACAACAACAACAACAACAACATAATAATAATAATAATAATAATAATAATAATAATGATAATAATAACAATAATGATAATCATCATCATCATCATCATCATCATCATCATCATCATCATCATCATCATCATCATCATCATCATCATCATCATCATCATCATCATAATAATAATATAATATAATAATAATAATAATAATAATAAAAAATAATAATAATAATAATAATAATAATAATAATAATAATAATGATAATATTATTATCATTTTTATTATTACTATCATTATTATAATTATATTTATTATTATTATTATTATTGTAGCGGGGCGTAGACCCAGTAGAATTCACTATGTCTGGTTGAGTTCGGCTCAACCGAGAATATAGATTAATTGGGAAAAGATTCGTCTGCAGTGAACAGATGTAAGATTCCAGGCCTACGGCACCCTGCCACCACCGTTTAGTAGGTTCGGGAACCGTGTGTGTTGTGTATGGGGTGTGAATGTTGTATGAAAGAAGGTGGAAGGAAAGTACAGGATGTATGTGCTGAATGTTGGATGTGTAAGTGTGTATATGTGAAAAGGGAGATAGCGTAGGCCGAGCGTCTGCGTGGACGTGTTTGAAGAGAAATGCAAGATCATAAAATTCTTCCTCTTCCCTTCAGTTTGAGCATCCACCTGCTGGAAGTGGGAACCCAGGTATAGCAAAGTTATGGTCTGTTCTAGAGTATCAGCTTAATATACTCCGATTCATCTAGCCTTCTTACAGCCTTTCAGGGGTTGCGAGATAGAGTAAAACCCGCAATGTGCTGTTAAGGAGACCCGAGTCCAAGAAAGTTTCAAAACATTCAGCCTTAGTCTGAACCAGAACTTAAGATGTATATATCATTTGTTTATTTGACTGGGACCGAGTGAAAAGCTCTACAATAGTATGATATTTATTTATTGAGCAAATCGCACTCATTAGGGTGGTCTACAGGAAATATTTCAGTCACAGGAAATTTCATAGATGCGTACATCACCAATTTGATCACAGCGGGGGTGATGCACTGGAAACCACACCAGATATACTCAAAATGACTTAGTGTATTTCACTCCTAAGTTGGCGTCCCAACTTAGGAGTGAAAATACACTAAGTGTATAGCATAAACACATGCCAATCCCTAGTATGAATAAGTTAATCTCCCAAACCCCAAAATGGAGATTAACTTAAAAAAAAAAAAAAAAAAAAGTGCTGATAAACTCTGCTTAAAAAACACTTGTGTAAACAACAAGAAATATTTTAGAAATATCATGTAAGAAACATTTTAGCGTCGAAGGCCAAATAAAAGAAAATAACGCCAAAGGGGACCCCCAAATTCACAGACTGCCTGACACCCACAAGTCGGGCAGGTATCAAGACAACAAATCGAGACAAAGTAAAAGAAAGTAAAAAGTAAAATGGCCCTGAAGTTATTATGGGCGAGACTTATTGAAATAAACCTTCCTCCCAGGAGGTACGGATCCTCAAGCTGAGGGAAGGAAACTAAGTATTGACTTAGTTTAAAATCAAGGAATGGCACACTGGAGGTACGGATCCTCAAGCAGTGTTCCTTCTGTGTGAAGTGGTCCTTTTATACTCTGACACTTTGAGTTCACCAAGTGCGCTTTGGGACAGAGAAAGAGTGCACTCCACAGATGATGATGTAGCGTGTCACACGCCAAAGTCCAAAAGAGACCAGGTGTCTCCTACACACAACCACTAAATAATACTTAGCTTTGCGGAGGCAAACTCGGCAAGTCCTGGCGCGAAGCGAGGTAAATCCACAAAGTAAATCCAAAGCGAGCACACCGAGAACGGGACCACAGTACACACAGAAGTCAGGACCGAACTGTCTTCCCCTCACAAAACTAGGGGTATTTATACCCGAAAAAAACCCTCAGGCCATGCCCCAGGCATGGCGCGAAAGAAGAAAATATGCAAAATAAGAGTTGGACTACCAACCGATAGTCGGCAGTCCAAACAAGCCAACGACCCAAACAACCATGAAAAGAGAGGGAGAGAAAAAACACTATCAAACGACCATTACTCCCTTCAGGGGCTATTGTGACACTTTGGACGGAAAGTATATATAGGAAAAAAAATGGTAAAGTACAATTTACGGTATGGGACTTGGGAAATTAATAAATCTTTTATTTTTCTCGGAGACTTCAAACCAAACCAAGTAACGAGACTTGGTTTAAATACGTTCTTGGTTATTTTTATAACCATGTTATATTATTTCGTAACACTGCCCGCCTCGTTGGTGGAAGCGGAGCCCGGGATGTCTCATCCAAGTCAATGGCAACATTGCAGAGTTCCCCACGTCCTTTGTTCTGTGGTAGAGAAGGCAGGCATGTGGCATGGTAAAGACCCAGCCTCAACCACTCGGCGCCAGAGGACGATGTCAGTCCAGGCGAGATCGACCTTAGAGTCAGCGAGTGCGCAGCCGTACACTACAATTATTATCATCATTATTATTTATTATTATTATATATTATTATTATTCCAATTATTATAAAAATTCTCATAATAATTGCAATTTTATGAAAATTCTCATAATTGTCATGATTAATAGAATGGTGTCTATTATTATCATAATTAACCTAATGATTATGCAAATCATGATTGAAATCGAAAAAAAGGTATTTTGGGGTAGTCTCTGAAAAGGCTATATTTCGCAAGATTTTGCGACCATTTCGACTTTTTTTTTTTCGTTCTTTTTTTTTTAATGGACACTGTTGTTGTTTTCAAATTATTATCAACATCATTGTTATCATTATTGTTGATTATCATCATCATTCTCATTATTATCATATTATTCTCATCGTTATTGCAATTATTGCAATTAATATCATCATTATCATCATTATTACTATAATTCAATGCCGATATTTAAATATATTTATGGCAATTATACTTATAATAAAAAAAAATATAATAATTATAAAATGATAATGACTTTAACAATAATAACGATATCATAATTACTATTATGCTCATTATTATCATGATTATTGTTATTTTCATAGATATCATATATATATATAATATATATATATTATATATATATATATCTATATATATATATATCTATATATATATATATATATATATATATAAATATTTATCCCACACACAACACACACACATATATATATATATATTATATATATATATATATATATATATATATATATCTATATATATATATATATTATAATATATGATATATCTATTATATATTATATATATATATATATATTGCAACGCCAGTGGGTCTTTGTCTCTGTG
The DNA here is from genome assembly GCF_015228065.2 of Penaeus monodon. Classification (NCBI taxonomy): domain Eukaryota; kingdom Metazoa; phylum Arthropoda; class Malacostraca; order Decapoda; family Penaeidae; genus Penaeus; species Penaeus monodon. The sequence continues at coordinate 14,425 of NW_023649304.1, read as the reverse complement.
CGAAACATGTGTTAACATGAAAAGGATAACCTGGGCATGTGTTAACATGAAGGGACCTGGGCAAACATGACGCAGCTGGCTGTGAGCGGAGGAGCCGAGGAACAAGCCAGGAGACGGGTTGGGTGCTGCTCCTGTGAAGACCTCAAGCAGGCACACCCTGAGTACCTGCAGGTGGCGCTGGCGAGGGCCTTAGAGTTCGAGGCCTTCCTGAAGGCAACCAGTGGCCTAGGGCCAGCTGCTCAGCCCCGCCGTGACTTCCGGGGCCAGAAGGCTAGAGTGGAGAAGGTAGCATTGAGGAAGGTGAGCCCGAGAACTTTCCAAGGCTTGTTTTGGGGCTGCGGAGAGGTAGGGCACATACATAGTCAGTGTCAGAGGGAGCGGAGAACACGTCCTCTCAACCGGACGGATTCTGATGCCTTCCAGCAGTGCTGCAAGGACTGTGGCAGGTATGGTCACCATCCGAGTGCATGTCCTAAGGCTAAGGAAGTGGTACAGGCGGAAAACTCTGGAGAAGGGGGCCGAAACCCAGCCGTCCTCAGTTCCCGGGCCCCGACTTGGGTAAGCTGCCGTCGAACCAGCACGATGCAGATGGAGGGCTTAATAGATGGGTAGCCATGCCGCCTGACAGTGGACACTGGGGCTGAAAAGACCTTAGTGCGGCCTGATATGTTGGCCAATATGCAACTTCCAGACGCACCACAGAGAATGTGTGGTGTCACGGGGCATTGTGTGCAGCTCAAGGGGCCAGTGGAGGCTCGTATTGGCGTGGGCAGCATGGTGCAGCGGCTGCCGGTGTATTTGGCCGATCTGGACGAGCACTGCTTGCTGGGCCTTGACTACCTGACGCAGAGTAAGGCGTGTGTCGACCTTGGACGGAAGCTGGTGAGGGTGCACGGTGAAGAGGTGCCCTTGCTTCCAGAGGTTGGCTGTGCAGAGGTAGTTACGGCTGAGCGACTGCACCTTGCCCCCAGGACAGAGTCTAGAATCCGGTGTCGACTATCAAGAGTGATGCGTGGAGTAGAGGGCATCGTGGAGCCCGTTCAAAACCTGCAGCTGGCTGATGGCGTAGCGGTTGGGCGGAGCCTTGTTGGACCAGGGGAGGGGTTAGTTACAGAGTTGGTTGCTAACTTCTCCGATAAGGCCCAGAAGGTGCCAGCTGGTGCAAAGCTGGGCACTTGTGAGGAAGTGGAGCATCCAGAAGAGTCATCAGGGAGCAAGGAGTTGGTTGGTGTGGGGCCGTTGCCTGACTTCCTCGAGGACTTGGCGCACCGGCTGTGGCGTTACCATGGGCCAGGAAGCTACTCCTGGGGCCATGGTGAAAAAGAAGATGACGTTAGCCCCAGTAGCGGCGATGAGGACGTGGCAGACGCTGACCGAAATGAGGACGAGCATTTGGACGGTGAGGGCGATGCAGCAGACGTCAATGGTGACCATGAGCCAGGTCTTGGGACAGGAGATACCCCTCTGGGTGCCACTGCCAATCTACCGCCGCCCACACCTCCTCCAGAGCAACCCCAGCGAGAGCGAAGAAAGCCGCGCTGGATGAAAGATTTTTGTGTTTCTGAGAACTGATTTTATTTAAATTTTCTGTAGTTCGTTTCAGGTTTAGGTATGTCAGAGCAGACGGGTCGTCTGCTTGATAGGGGGGATAGTGCAACGCCAGTGGGTCTTTGTCTCTGTGCGAAACATGTGTTAACATGAAAAGGATAACCTGGGCATGTGTTAACATGAAGGGACCTGGGCAAACATGACGCAGCTGGCTGTGAGCGGAGGAGCGAGGAACAAGCCAGGAGACGGGGTTGGGTGCTGCTCCTGTGAAGACCTCGTGTGTGCCCTTGTGACCTGATATAACTTTGTGTTGCCCTGTTATAAGCTGTATCGTGCAGTGTGACATGCTGGTTTCCCCCTGTATTGTGCCTATAAAAAAGTGTACGGGTAAATAACTGTCATCGTGTGTTTATTTCGTGCCCTGCCTCGCCACTTGGCGTTTCCCCTCTTGGTGTTCTGGGACGCTGTGGTGCTCGGTGCCTCTTGGAGCTGTTCAGTGTTCACGACCCTGTGGATAGCACGCCGTCTGCCTAGCCTGCCTTGTGTTGGTGGCAGAGAGACGAGGCGCTCGGCGTAACAATATATTATATATTATATATATTATATATATATAGTATATATATTAATATATATATATATATATAGTAATACAAAAAATAAAAGTAATAATATTTACATAATAACAATAATAATAATATAATAATAATAATAATAATAATAATAATAATAATAAAAATAATAATAATAATATTTATTATTATTATATTAATAATAATAATAATAATAATAATAATGATAATATAAGACATTGTTATTATTATTAATATTATTATATTTTCTATCATAATTTCTATCATTAATAGAATGGTATTTATTATTATCATTATTAGCCTTATAATTATGGAAATCATGATTTAAATCGAAAAAGGGCATTTTGGTGTAGACGACAAGCAACTCTATTTTTTTTTTTTTTTATTATAAATGAACATTATTATTGTTATTATCTGTCAGGTTCGACTTTAAAAAAGATATAAGAATCAGAGCGGTCAAGGTCAAACGAAAAAACACCAGAGGAAACATACAAAAGGTTTTACTGCTAAAGGCACTAAATTACACTACAATACATACCATACAAAATATGGGGGGAGAGAGAGGATCCAGCAGAGCAGGCACACAAGTCAAAAGTCACGGGACAACTGTATAATTTTGGATGGTGCTCCTTTTATTTGCCGCGTCGATGTAAAGGCCCGATACCCTCGTTCCTCACGAGGCGTACGAGCCAATCGGAAAGGACCTAAGCCCGCCTCACAGAGTGAGGTAAAACATCGGTGAAGCTCCAGAGTAATCTCGCAGTTGTGACCCACCTAACGGAAGCCGCCTTGCCGCGGTGGGGGGGCTTGAGGTCCCAATGATCTGGTGAGCCGGACCAGAGGGCTACCCATACTGGAGGGGTCACCAGTGAGGGATGAGACAAAATGGCTTCCTGGTGCACCAAGGCCTATGAGAGGGGATGGTTGCACCCACCCCTGGTTCATTCCATCTTGGACCAGGGAGAACTCTCCCACGTGTGTTTGCCGTGCGTGGCATCCGTATTACCAGGAGACAGGAGTCCTGGAGGTTGAGCGATGCTGTACGCTGCGCCCTGCAGCTAGCAACACACCTCTTTGTCCTTTATTCTGGTTAGACGGGTGGCTTGATCAAGGCCCGGGCCAGCCATGAAGGAGACCTATGACCGGGCATGAGGGAAGTGAGTACAACATAGGTGACAGAGTTTGTGGCTGCATAACCCGCGTCGGGAACGGAGGGCTCTCGCCGAAGCTACAGAGTCCTGGGAAGGGCCATACGCGGTGGTAGCGGCCCTCTATGATGTCACCTATCGAATTCGCAGAGGGCGAAACGACCGTCGGTTGGTCACGTGGACCGGCTGTGGAGTTACCATGAGCCAGGAAGCTACTCATGGGGCCCCTGTTTGAAAAAGAGATGACGTTAGCCCCAGTAGCGGCGATGAGGACGTGGCAGACGCTGCACCGAATGAGGACGAGCATTGGACGGTGAGGGCGATGAAACAGACGTCAATGGGACATGGCCTCAGGTCTTGGGGGAGGGGATACCCTAGGGTGCCACTGCAATCTACCGCCGACACAACTCATCCCGAGCGACCCCAGCGAGAGCGAAGAAAGCCGAGCTGGATTGAAAAGATTTTTGTGTTTCTGAGAATGATTTTCAATTACTGATTTTGTTTGAAAGGAATTTTGTTTGTCTGAGGCTAATTTTATTTATAATTTTCTGTAGTTTGTTTAAGGTTTAGGTATGTCAGAGCAGACTGGCTATGAGCGGAGGAACAAGCCAGTGAGACGGAGTTGGTGCTGCTCATGTGAAGGACCTCGTGTGTCGCCCTGTGAACTGATATACTTTGGTGTTGCCCTGTTTAAGCTGTATCGTGCAGTGTGACATGTGGTTTCCCCTGTATTGTGACTTTAGAAAGTGTACGGGTAAATAAATTGGTAAATAAGGAAAGACTGTAATTTGTGTTTATTCGTGCCCTGCCTCGCCACTTGGCGCTTCCCTTCTGGTGTTCTGGGACGCTGTGGTGCTCGGTGCCTCTGGAGCTGTTCAGGTCACGACCCTGGGATAGCACGCGTCTGCATAGCCTGGGCATGTGTTTTGGTGGCAGAGAGACGAGGCGGTCGGCGTAACAATACGGACAAACATAGACTCAGTCATTCCGGTTCAACCAAGACAGCATAACTATACCGTGAAAACATGTGATCTGATTTAAATCACAGGGGCATCTGAGTGATTCCCTATCAGTTCAAACTACAACTTTTTTTTTCGTTAATATTATTACAATCTACACATCCATCTATTGTTTCTCAGTTTTCAGTGGTAATGTTTACTAAGATTTTAGAGTACTTACTATAAGAGAAGGGCGTTAGTATAGATTCAATATAAAGAATCAATAACGGATTACGGTACTAAGGTTTCTACACGTAACCCCAATTAAGGGTGTTTTTTTTTTCCCCATAGCTCCTTGAAAAAAAACCACCCCCCCCCACTGGTCTCTCAAAACGATCGTATATCCATTCCTAATGGCTGAGGGTGGTGCTCGACTCTGTATCCGATACTCAGAAGCCTGGGCTGTAGGATGGCTTGAGGTGCGGTATCACTGCTACAGGCTTTACTCAGATGAGAAAAAAGAATCCGCACTGAATTCTGCATCAATATGGACGCCTGGTTAGGTTAGATTAGGTAGGGTAGGTAGGGTAGGTAGGGACGTCAGGTGAATTAGCAGTGATGAACTGGCCAATGGTACAAATCACAGTCAAATCGCCATGTTCAATGTAAAATTGCGTCAGGAATGAAAAGCGTAGCAACATTAGCCAAATAATAAGAGGGTTAAGGCTAATTTCTGAATAGTTTATTGTCAAATTTAGGAAAATATTAAGTTAATTATAGAACATGGAACCCTCATCTCGATAGCGTGCAGAGAAAGCGACGTCTAAAAGCCCTCGATTTGGCATGCCAAAGGAAATATTTATATTATGATTTTTCCTTTGAGGTTCACATATTTGTCTGTTTCAACCACCCCCCACCCCTCTCTCTCTCTCTCTCTCTCTCTCCTCTTCTCTGTTTTATGGCGTCTTTTTCTCATCTTCCACCTGAGTGAACGTTATACAGATTGTATCATCTCCCACGCTTCCATCCTTTCTGCTTGTCTCTTTTTGCTTTTCTCTGCACACACACCACATACATTTACGTACACAAATGTGTATATATGTATTGGTGTGTTAACACTATTAAATATATATATGTATATATATATGTATATTTTCTACATACGTACATATGTGTGTGTGTGAGTATATGTGGTGGTGTGTGTGTGTGTGTGTGTGCGTGCACCTATCTATATATTTATCTATATGTGTATGTGATTGCTGAGTATATACTAGAGCATATATATATGGGAGCAATATATATATATATATACTATATATATATATATATAGAATATATATATAATATATATAATATATTATATATATATATATATATAATATATATATATTATATATATGCTCCCTTATATATATGCTTCTAAGTATAATACCAGCAATCACATACACATATGAGATAAATATATAGATAGGTGGCGCACACACACACACCAAACACACACACCACATATACTCACACACACACATATGTACGTATGTAGAAATATACATATATCCTATACATATATATATTTATATAGTATTAACACACACAATACTTATGCACATGTGTGTACGTAAATGTATGTGGTGTGTGTGCAGAGAAAAAGGCAGAGACAAGCAGAAAGAGATGAAGCGTGAGATGAGACAATCTGTATTACGTCACTCAGGTGGAAGAGAGAAAAAAAGACCGCCCATAAAAACAGAGAGAGGACGCGAGAGAGAGAGAGAGAGAGAGGGGGGGGGGTAGAGGTGAAAACAAAGACAAATATGTGAACATCAAAGGAAAAAAATTCCATAAATTATAAATATCCCTTGGTCATGCCAATCGAGGGCTTTTAGACGTAGCTTTCTCTGCACGCTATCGAGATGAGGTTCCATGTTCATATAATAAGTAATATTTTCTAAATTTTGACAATAAATATTAGAAATTAGCCTTTAACACTCTGATTATGTTGGCAAGGTTGCTACGGCTTTTCATTTCCTGAACGCAATTTTACATTGAACCTGGCGATTTTGACTGTGATTTGTACCTTGGCCCATTTCACCACTTGCTAAGGTCAACATGGACGTCCCTACCTAACCTAACCTACCCTAACCTAATCTAACCTAACCAAGGGCGTCCATATTGATGCAGAAGTTCAGTGCGGATTCTTTTTCATCAGAGTAAGCCTGTAAGCATGATACCACTCAAGCCATTCAGCCAGGCTTCTGGAGTCGGATTACAGAGTCGAGCCACAACCTCAGCCATTTAGGAAATGGATAGTAAGTAAGATCGTTTGAAAGTGACCAGCGTTATTTCAAGGAGCTAGGGGAAAAAAACACACTTAATTGGGGTTACGTGTAGAAACCTTAGTAAACGTAATCCTTATTAATCTTTATATTGAATCTATACTACGCCCCTTCTCTTATAGTAAAGTACTCTAAATTCTTAGTAAACATACCACTGAAAAGCTGAGGAAAAACAAATAGATGATGTGTAGAGTAATAATATTAACAAAAAAAAAAGTTTAGTTTGAACTGATAGGTGAATACACTCAGATGCCCTGTGATTTAAATCAGATCACATGTTAACGGTAATTTATGCTGGTCTTTGTTTTGACCGGATGATGAGTATATTTTTGTACGTATTGTTACGCCGACAGCCTGTCTCTCCTGCCACCAACACAAGGCAGGCTAGGCAGACGGCGGCTATCCACCAGGGTCGGAACACTGAACAGACTCCAAGAGGCACGAGACCACAGAGTCCCAGAAAAAACCACGAAGGGAAGCGCCAAGTGGCGAGGCAGGGCACGAAATAACACAAAAAAGTACACAGGGTTCTCCTTTAGTTACACAAGTTATTTACAGTACACTTTTCTAAAGCACAATACAGGGGAAACCAGCATGTCACACTGCACGATACAGCTATAACAGGCACACAAAGTATATCAGTTCACAAGGGCAAACACGAGGTCTTCACAGGAGCAGCACCCAACTCCGTCTCCTGGCATGTTCCTCCGCTCATAGCAGCTGCTCTGGAATACCTAAACTCGAAACAAACTACAGAAAATTTAAATAAAATTATTCCTCAGGAACAAACAAAATTCTTTCAAACAAAAGTAACAGTAATGAAAATCAGGTCTCAGGAAACACAAAAATCTTTCATCAAGCGCGGCTTTCTTCGCTCTAGCTGGGGTCGCTCTGGAGGAGGTGTGGGCGGCGGTAGATTGGCAGTGGCAACCATAGGGGTATCCCCTGCCCCAAGACCTGAAGTCTATGGTCACCATTGACGTCTGTTGGCATCGCCCTCACCGTCCAAATGATCGTCCTCATCTGCTGGTCAGGTCTGCCAGTCTCATCGCGGCTACTGGGGCTACGTCATTCTCTTTTTCACCAGGGCCCCAGGAGTAGCTTCCTGGGCTCTGTAACGCCACAGCCGGTCCACGTGACAAACGAACCGGTCGGTTCGCCCTCTGCGAATTCGCGAATAGGTGGACATCATAGAGGCCGCTACCACCGGTATGGCCCATTCCAGTGACTCTGTAGCTTCGGCGAGAGGCCCTCGCTTCCGACGAGGGGTTTATGCAGCACACTCTGTCACCTATGTTGTCACCTCACTTCCCTCATGCGCCGGTCATAGGTCTCCTTATGGCATGGCGGCTACTTGAGCTTGGCCACGCACTCGTCGGTGCACCTCCGCCAGGTTTATCGGCGCTCCGGTGGCCAGCCTCGATGGAAGTCAGGCAACGGCCCCCACAACCAACAACTCCCCTGCTCCCCGACGACTCTTCGGACACTCCACTCCTCACAAGTGCCAAAGCTTTGCAACCAACTGGCAAATTCGGAGAAGTTAGCTACCAAAACACTGTAACTAACCCTCCCCTGGTCCAACAAGGCTCCGCCCAAACCGCTCCGCATCAGCCAGCTTGCAGTTTTGGATGGGGTCCACGAGGCACTATACTCACCGCATTCACTCTTGATAGTCGACACGGCTTCTAGAACTCTGTCTTGGGGGCAAACAAGGTGCAGTCGCTCAGCCGTAACTACCTCTGCACAGCCAAACCCTGGAAGCAGGGGCGCATTCTTCACCTTGCACCCTTCACTAGCTTCCGTCCCAGGTCGACACGACATTACTCTTGCTCAGGTAGTCACGGCCCAAGAAACAGTGCTCGTCCAGATCGGCCCACATACACCAGCAGCCACTGCACCGTGATGCCCACGCCAATACGAGCCTCACACTGGCCCTTGAGCTGCACACAATCCCCCTCCTGACACCATTGTTATGCCGACGCCTCGTCTCTCTGCCACCAACAACAAGGCAGGCTAGCAGAAGGCGTGCTATCCACAGGGTCGTGAACACCGAACAGCTCAGAGGCACGCGCACCACAGCGTCCCAGAACACACACGAAGGGAAGCGCCAAGTGGCGAGGCAGGGCACGAATAAAACAAAATGACCACTTTCCTTTATTACACAGTTTATTTACCCGTACACTTTTTAAAGGCACAATACAGGGGGAAAAACCCAGCATGTCACACTGCACGATACAGATTATAACAGGGCAAACACAAGTATATCAGGTTCACAGGGACACACGAGGTCTCACAGGAGGCAGCACCCAACTCGGTTCCTGGGCTTGTTCCTCCGCTCACAGCCAGCTGCGTTCATGTTTGCCCAAGTCCCTTCATGTTAACACATGCCCAGTCATCCTTGTCATGTTAACACATGTTTCGCACAGAGACAAAAGACCCACGGGCATGTAGCATATATAATAGTTATACTATATAGCCATGCTATAATTCTGACAAAATAGACAGTGATCTTGTAGGAATGTAGTATTCATTAACTGAAAAATATTGATTACCATGTCAGTACATGATCTGAAAAAAGGTCTTAATGTTATCCAGTGGATATTATGCTGTTTTTGCGATCCTGTAGTACAGAGAGTGATCATGATGTGATACACTTGACGGAATAATCGAAGAATAGTTCGTAAAATATGTGTATCTTAGATAATGAGCATTATGATAGAAAACAATACTGCAACGTACTCTGGTTCGAAGTTACACAGATCGAATTTACAGCCTGCTAGACTTGATGACTCGAATCGTAATCCGGCGACCAGAAGGCCTGGTCTTCAATATGAGACATCCTTGGAGAACCAGGAAGTTCAGGTTGGGCTTGAGGCGCGAACGGGTCAAAAGGGTTGAGAATATATAGTCATATAGGCCCTATGTTAATGTGAATTCCATTTCACTTCAACGAAAACATAAACTTTCGTGTAAAATTAAGGCAATATTCATACAGGGATGTAAACGAATACTTTTTTTTTCATTTCAAAAAATGCTTATTCAGACAAAAGTCTGCCTATACTGTTATCATTATAGATATCGCTGATGATTGAGGTGATTATGATTTAAAAATTATACATTGTTGGAAGAAAAAGAAACCAAACTCTGGCTATAATGAAATGGTTACTATAGCCCAGGCCTCGAGTCACTGGATTACAAAGTCGAGCCTCCAAGCCCAGCCAACGGAGGGTGCATGATAATTTCATTTTTTAACAACAAAGACAAATGTCTTTCCTCCTATTTAAACATAATCATCAATGAAATCACCATTCCATCGCATATATCCTCCAATGAAGTACAGTTTCCATACTTGATTTCTCATTTCCAGCACCAAGGTGCCAGAGCAATACGTAATTGGGTAATTATAAAACAAAACTAAAACATTCACAAGAAACATACACTCATATATCTACGTACTTCTTTGAAAAGAAATTATTTTAAAATGTTTATCTCGACATTTTCATGACAATAAGATACAGTTACTTTACCTTCCCACATCTCGTTTATGAAAAGCGTATAGTAGTGACAGTGTTACATTAGATTTTATATATATTACATATAGAAAGAAACTAGTGATTTAACAAGTGTGAAAAGGTCCAGATCTATGGAGTCATCATGCTGTACTATACATTCGAAACTGATGTCCTTTCACATTTCAGCGCGCGATAATTATATTTTATGCAAAATAAATCATAGGAGTGAAGACAACCTGACTATGATATGCTGAACATATGTGAACGTTCCTATCTAAATTACAGCTTCGGTATAGAATTTGGTGGCTATGCGGTAGGGGGTCTGGGTTGTAGGAGGCTTGAGGTGAGAATCCTGACTGCAGGAATATCCATGTGATTGGGTGTCCGCACTAAGCTCGGCATCAATACGGGCGTACTTGGGAAGCCTAGGGATATCAGGTTGGCTAAGACGGTGTGAACCAGGGACACAAGTACCGTTGATAGAGCAGTAGTTGGGATCACGCCGGAGGACTCGGCCTCTGCAGATAGCACCTGCCAAAAGAATTAGACTTGGTACTTTCTATATTACATATCTTAGTGATGCGTCGTTAACTCATAATTACATTTTGTTTTAATAGTAATTCCTATACATTTATTGTACATTAAATTGGAATGATTTACCAGAAATATTTGAAATGAAATCAGAATGCCTCTTCTAAGCACAACTTTTCTAGTATCTCTTTCCTACTATTTATTTCGGTATTCCGAAGCGTTTATAAACACATAATACATATGAATACACACAAAAAACATTGCTAAACACACACATCTATATATTATTATATATATATATATATATATATATATATATATATATATATATATATATATACCAGATACCTGTTGTATACGGGGGATGGGATGCATATGGTGCATTGCATGAAAGTATAGTATATGTGTGTGCTTGCATGTGTGTATCCTAAATATTACGCCCACTTTGGTGAGAGTTAACTGTGAAGTTATGCTATCTTTTTCTATAAGCTCAAACTGCATTGGTTAATCTGGGGTAAGTAACGTGTATTTATCAAGGATCTATGCATAAAACAATACTGAAGCACAAATCTAGGACAACAAGAATATTTAGAAATTAATTATTTGTTACTTGATAATGGGGTGTAAATATAATAAATCACTAGTATATGGCTAGCATATCAGTGCATAATGAGTCTGATAGCTAGTGCAGAAATATGTGTGTAAATGATCAATTAGTTACAACAGTACAACAGTATTCTTTATGGCAGTCAGCTTTATTTCGTGTTGCATTTAAGGTGGCTGGGGTTGGTAGCTCGACCCATAATCACGGCTGTGGGATGACTTGAGGTGAGAATCACTGCTACATGATTACTTCATGATGACAAGTGTCTGGCGTAATTTAGGCACAATACGGGCGCCCTTGTAAAAAGGGGACGTCTAGGTTGATGAGGGAAATTGTATTGGCCGGCGGCGGGACACAGCACAACCAAAAGCACCCACCAATAAGTGAAATCACGCCTCTGATGGAGCAGTCCCTCTAGCTCCTTCCTATATAACCAGATTTAGTAGCTTTACGCTGAATCCATTTTATTCTTCTGAAAGGCATTTCCTTTCCACAGAATACATATTTAACAGAAGATGTTGACATCCGAACAAAAAGGAAACTAAAGTTTTGGTCATTCTGATGAGAAGAAAAGTATTGAGAAAAAATTTCGACAGGGATCGGTGATGAGGAAAAGAGGAAGAGGCAACCGTAGACAAGACTGAGCGACAACATCAAAGATATTGCGGCGTCGATGGTACAAGTGGAAAGAAAAGCGCAAGATCGAGTTGAGTGGCGAAGGATGGTGGAGAGGTCCAGGCTGCTCAAACATGACGCATACCGTTATGATTGATGATAGAATAGAGATATCTGAGTGGGAAGATAAACTACTGTACAGCATACCAATGTAGGTTTATTATGTTCATCTTCAATTATTATTATTATTTTTATTTTTCCTACAGGCATGCATAATCATACCATATCAACAATTCCTTAGCCTGCATTCAATACAGTTGTGTCTAAGGACGACTGTATTAATCCCTACCCGGTGCACGCAATTACGTTCAACAGGATCTTCGCTCACCTGGTTTACGCCTCTATAGATTCCCTAATAAGACCAAAGTATAAAGGGCTGTATAGCCCTTACTGATTCTGGTGGCTGTATCTACACACACCTTAGTTGCTTCACTTTAGTCCATTGCAGAACATGCTCTTTGACAAAAACACAAAGGCCCGGTTCACACTTACTCAGTCAATCTGGACGTTCCCTTGCTTTACCAAGGCGCCCATAGGTCAGTGCGGATTCTTTTTCACACGCGTAAACAACTAGCTGTGATTCCCACCTACAGCCCAGGCTTCCGGTCATTTGAAATGGATATTAAAATGGTTTTTGATAACAGTGTCTCCTTTTCCCGGAACAAAGGGGTAGGGGGGGAGGTAGCTGCAAAAAAACCACCTTTTCGTGGTGTTATGTGGTAACTTTATCAACATAGGCCAATGCTGATTATTGGTATGTGGAGGTGTACATGTTAAAAATGCAAGTTGCATACCTTACATGTTCAGTGATGAATAGGAATACATTGCTGGTATATTGATAAAAGTTCATAAACAATGAGTACTTGAGAATACTCATATATCTGTGACAGAAAATACTGATGAAACTGTCTTAGTAATGAAGCTTCCACCGAATTGCACTTTAAGTTAGTATAAGATATATAAGTGGATCTTGTAAGGTTACCACATAAACCTCTTAGCTGCCCTTTGTCCATTGAAAAAGAAACGTGTTATGTAAACGATCTTACTTACCATTCCAAAAGCATGGGGTTGGTATTTGGCTCGACTCGTAATGCAGCGACTCGAGGCCTTGGCTGTAGATGGCGTAAGATGGGGATCACTGCGCAGGGACTTCTCATGTTGACTGGGTAGTCCGCACTAAGCTCGGCATCAATATGGCGTCCTAGGAAGCCAGGGGACGTTCAGGTAACTAAGGTAGTTGTTAACCGGGCCAGGGGGGGAAACACAGTACGCCAAAGCACACGTGTTGTGCAGTAGCAGGACACACCGGGAGTGAGCGGCCTATAGTAGACCTGTGCAACATAGGCGGACTTGTTCCATTTAAATAACTTTATTAAGATAAATCACATATAAATGAGGTTATATTACAAAAATTATCCAAATATATGTGAAATGTACAAAAAAAAAACAAAACAAAAAACACTGCGAATTCACTTGAAATATTTTTGTTATAGCTGAAATTATATTGTGATTACTATTTAAAGCACTTCGAAAGCCTTTTTCCTATGGTTTAAATACACATTATACATTAATTGCAAATTACATGTGCATGTGTGTGTGTGTGTTGTGTGTGTGTACATGTGAGTGTATTTTGCGTGAATGGGTGTACATTATGAGGGTATTTGCGTGAAGTGGGTGTACATATGAGTGTATTTGCGTTGAATGTGTAGATATGATTTGCATAATGTATGGTCTGTTGAGTTGTATCTTTGTGACTATAGTGTGGCTCGTAAAGTGTCTGATTCCTTACTTTTACACACAACGAGGTAGCTATGGATGTATGTTACACTTTTTTATATGCTACATTGTACTGGTTAACATATTAGAAGTAAAGATGTTTGAAAAAACCGTATGTATCCATTTATCTAGGGTATATCATAAAACAAGTTGAAGAACTACATAAACAAACTAATATAGACTATAAAATACTAAACTTATATATGCAATAAAAAAATGAAAACATATTCGTATATAATGATGTCTGTTAGGAAGAAGTGGCAATGTATGCGTAGATCATTAGAATTATTTACAACTAATTAAGAAAACATATTTATGCTGCACTTAAAGCGGCTTCGGTTGGAGGCTAATTTGCAATCTGCGACTCAGAGGCCTGGGCGATAGAATGGCTGAGGTGAAAAAGCACCCAGTAATGAGAAGGTGGAATCCCACAAGAGAGAGAGCAGTCGTAGCATCTTGCCAACATAAGCAGACTTAGATCTTAGTTCATTTAATTTTCTGCAGGCATTCTAACAAATGAATATCATACAACAGAAATTCTACATTTACTGTACAGTATGTCATGACTTTGTACAGACATGTCATGATGAAACACATGAGTTAAGCAAGTTAAATAAGCCTTTCATTTTACAGCCATATTTCTAAAAAGTAAATATATTTAGCCGTTAGATATTAAATGACAGTTACGTGTCAAACTACTTCATGTATCATTCTAGTTATTTCAAATGGTATTCTCCTTTGCAATACAGTTTTAGAATTGCTGTATCTATATA
>NW_023649303.1:0-6453 GCF_015228065.2 Penaeus monodon | reverse complement strand
GTTGCAGTGTGTTTGGATTTTCTTTGCCACAAACAGTATTAGCTTTAGAGGGAACACCGGTTCGGTCATCATTTATATATCTATTTTGTGGGGGGTTATGAGAACATTTCCCTTTGAATTAGCAGCTATTTCATGCTCTAACGCCCCCCACCCACCACGTAGTCCAACAAGGGGAAGCTGTATGTTAGACATAATGTCTAACAACCATAGGGGTGGTGAGAGGATATACGCAGCCAATGGCCGTTGTACCGCCACTCATGGGACCAGTGTGAGTGCCAACGGCGACATTGACTGCTTGACCCTAGCCTCCCAAAGAAAACCAGCCGATTGAGCTGGCCAGGCCACGATCAGGCCACCAGTCTTGCTGGAATAAGGGACCAAAGAGACGTGTACTCATGCACAGCATTGCTCAACCTCCATGACTCCCGTCTTCGCAGTGCACAGGGTAGATAGGATAGGCATCATTGTTTGGAATCCTTCCTTCCACCTTCTCCAGTGAGACAGCCACCCAAAGACTGACTCACCTCAGAGTGGGAGCTCAAGTCCTCGAAGAGGAGGTTCCGGTGGCAGGACACGAGTGAGGAGTGGCAGTTGCCAGTTATAAGCTATGATGCGCAATTGGCGCAATATTGTAGTGCGAGGAGCCATCCTCACATTCTTTAATAATGCTGGAAACTGGAAGACAAGTAAAAGCTAAAAACTGGAAGACAAGTAAAAGCAAAGCGAACTTACCCACCTGCCAAAGAACCCGACACGTCAGTGCACTGATGACTGACAGTACTATGCCGTTCAGCTGGAAAGCAAATCTTGCCTCAAGAAAAATATAATTTGCCGGAAATGATCTTTCATACATCATGATTTGAACTGGAATGCTATGGGTCATGCTGCCAGTGTGGCATCCTCTCGCACAAGACTTGAATAGCAGCTGGAAGAAACTGGTAACAAAGAAATGCCTGAACTCATAGTACTCACATACAAGTGTATACAAGAATCAAGGAGCACCATAAGAAATACAGTGAAAAAGGGGGAGGGGGGGCGGCAAAGCAAGTGCAGCGTGAGGCAGGAATAAAAAAGACCGATAAAGAAATGAAAAAAAAAAAAAATAAAATAAAATATTTTATATATCTATATGATAAGTATTCTTTTAACTGGCTGGGCTTGCAGGGGGTCGATCTTGGGCTTCTTCTTTTCTGAACTGTCACTTTAGCTTCTTTCACTCTTCTCTTCTCACAATATGTCTAACTCCTTTAACAATTTTTCTGTATGATATAAAAATGTGATAACAATAAATATCTATATGTAAACATTCTTCACCTCATTAAGTATAGAAACAACCTGGAAATCTGAAAATTTAGGTAGTATAAGAAAGGCAGGCTCTCTCGCCCTTCCACTTCACGCCGCACTCTTAGTCACCATACGTGTACATCCCCTATTCTGCTTGTGTGGTTGTGACAAAATCCTAGTCGTGATCCACAGTTAGTCACTTTACCAGAGCACCCGCGCCTTACACAGTCGACTAATACCGTACATGCTTAACCTGTTGTATGTACCTTCCATAATGCAATGCTGCTGTTGCATCTGTCGAAGGAGAGCACAACTGTGTTGTGAATAAATGAGTCACATAGGGCAAAATGTTCTTTGATTTCAAAGGAAAGTTTGTTGATGAATGCTTTACTTGGTGATATAGAAAGATGAAGTGGAATTAGTAATTAGTAAGTTTTCTACAGCATACACAATCAAAAACGCCTCTAAAAGGACAACTCTCTTCAAAAATATTGTCGCAGCTATTCGCAATCACAACCACTAAGGACAACACATATGTAGTAGGAAATTCAGAAATCATACTTGCATCTCGAGAAACCAGCACCTGACGGATCATAAGCCAAGGCAGGAAGGGGCGGCACTTTCAAGGAGATAAAAGCTCTTGCCTTTGTTTACAGCTGAGAATGGATGGGTGCAGAGAAGCAAACGCAGAAGCTCGTCAGCTGCTAGCGGGAGACCCTCATTGCTGGGGAAACACCGACTTGGGTCTAATTCATATTCTAAATATCTGTCTATTTCTTTATCTATCTTTCGATCTACCTCTCTATCTGTCTAGCACACACACACACACACATATAATATATATATATTTAACACACACACACACACACACACACACACACACACACACACACACACACACACACACACACACACACACACACACACACACACACACACACACATGTCTACATATATAATATATATATATATATATAGTATTATATATTTATATATATATATATATTATGTGTAGATACATATTGTGTTATAAAATTTTATATGCTTTAAATTATATAATGATACATACATATATCCATCTTGTTTATCTAACTACTATATCTATTCTATCTTTCTGCTACTGTATATCTATCTATCTGTCTGTCTATTTTTTTTTTTTGTCTTTAACTATCTGCCCTATGTATCTATAGTGTATAATTGTCATTATTAAATGTATGTCTATGCTGTAAATCCATTCTCTTTATCTATTTTCAACCTTTCGACTTATCAATCTATAATTTGCCTATCTTTTATCGATCTAATTCATATCTCCCATATTACACCACACACACACCCACACACACCCCCACCCCACAGCCGCACGCACGCACGCCGCACGCACGCCGCACGCCGCACGCACGCAGCACAACAAACACCACCACCAAACACACACCCCACCACACACACATACCCAAAACCCTATAAAAAAATTTTTATTATGCCATACAAATAAAAATTAAAAATTAGTTATTTTGATATGTGGTGAAATTTTAAATTTAAAGCCATATTTTAATATACTTTAAAATTTAATTCAGATAACTAGCCCTATATTTAATGGGTTAAAGGGCAAAAAAACATATACTAACCAAAACGTGAATAATACAATTTTTTTAATTTAAGTAATTAATAAGATTAAATATAGTATAAAAAAAATCATTACAAAATTAAAAATGAAAAGGAAACCCAACATAATAAAATCACTGTAATTCAAAAAACACATACCAAAGCGTCGGGTTTACCCAATCGTGTTTAGTGACAAAAATAATTATAATTGTTTTTTTTTGAGGGATGATTAGTTTTAAACACTATGACGCTAAATTACAGTTTTCTTTACGAAGAAAGGGATAACTATGGGAATTTCAGAGTAAAAATTTTATTTGTTTTTAAAATTTTTATGTGGAAATTTGGGATGAACAAAATATAAGTAACAAAAAGCCTCAGCCCTACATTGCTGGGAATCGTTCACGTTGCACTTTATTTCATGTTTGCCCAGATATTAATGATTTTAAAGGTGGGAGTTGTAGCAATTTTTTTTTTTTTCTTTTAATGAAAATTTTGTGCGAAAAAAACGTTCCGCATCGTCTTTGCCGTGGGAGAGAAAGAATTTTAAGGCAAATTTTGAAAGATTCAAATTTGGAATCGATTTTTTTTTTCCAAATTTTCCCCCACTTTTCCCTGCAAAGTTCGGATAAGCTCTCATTTATATATCCTGCGTCCATAATATTCACTCTCAGGAGTACATTAAACCCACTGCTGCGGCGATGGCACAGTAGTCGTATTTTATGGTCTAAACCCTTTTGGCGGATTAATAGACACCAGATACAAATTTCTTTGGGGGTTTGATTTTTGATTATTTAAAATTATCTGCCGCGTCAAAAGAAAGGTCATTAGCGGCGAACACCTTTTTAATAAAAATTTTAAAAATTTAAAATTTTAAAAATTATCAAAAATATTTTCAAAAACAAAATTAATTTAAAAAAAGCAAAATTTTACGCTCAAAAATTAAAAAAGCAAAACATAGCATATTAGTTTTTATGAAAATTTTAGTTCCCAAAGGAACTAAAAAACCCCTTATATAAAATCCCCCCCCAAAACATTTTTCAGTGTATAGGGGGAGAAAAGTAATACGTCTTTTGTCTGAAAGTTGCACATTTCCACTAATGTGTGATCTTAAAATGGCTCATGGCATCCCCCAAATTGCTGCATTTTTACCTTTATCGGCCCAGAGTTTGTTAATGCAAAAGCCCATGTTGTGATGGATGTAGTCACCCAACTGCAAGGTCATTCAATCTCTCGCAGTTGTTTCTGGGGTAGCCCCCCATTGTTCCTTCCATTATCACAAGAAAAATCCGGGGGGTTTCAAGCGTGTGTAGGAGGGGAAACGAGCACCAAGGCTGAGTGGCAAACTCCTGGCCCCTTTAAACACTCGTCATTCCACTGCCCAAAAATGCGTGGACCAACACAAGTTATTTTTTTAGTGTTATATCAGTGCAACCCAATCTTGAACCCCCTCACAGGATGGAGTTTTTAAGCTTTTTGTTTGCTTGCAAGGCACTACGAGTGTCGCAAATATCACAGTAGATTGGTTCGTAAGATCTTATATTTTAATTGGTGAAGGATGGCAGAAAACTTGCATGAAGCGAGGCTGTAGGAAGACTGCCAGTGCAGTCTTCTTTGCCACTGCTGCAAAGCCACACCCTTTTCAGCTTAACCTCTGTATATATTTCATCTGATCCTTTGGGACTTTGAAAAAGCTGAAGAAATCTCTCTCTGACTTCCTTGGACTCTCCCCCTTCCCAATTCCGATAAAACTGCTCGACTGATTAGCCAAGGGGGGGAAGTGGGGGTTCCAAAACCAGAATTATGAGACTTGAATTTAAAATCTTCCCCAAGATTTCCCCATTTCCTACTATGGATCGGGGTACCCCAAAGGGGTGAAAACCCAAACTGGATGTAGGGGATCCTGGGAAACCTTTTTTAGCCCCCGTGTAGAAACCGGGCATGTATCCCCCTGTAAAGAAAGAGGTGGTTCCCTCCAGCATAAGGGGCTCTTAGAGCTTCTTTTGAAACATCCAAAATCCGGAGAAAAGTGGGTGCAGAGATAAGCTCAACCATAATCAAGGCTCGGTAAAGCTCAGAAGCGTTTTGGGGTCTGCACCCAAATAATGTAAAAACCCCAAAAAGCTAAGCGCTTTTTTACCTTCACTTTTAAAATGTTTTTATTTGAGGCACCCATGTAAGCTGGGGTCAAAAAAAGACCCAAGTACTTACCTCTTGGACAAATTGAGTGGGTTTTCCTTAAAAAGAGGGAAGGATGGATTTTCCTCGTTTGTGGATATGTATAGCCATGGTCTTGCGGGGTAAAATTGAACCCATAATATGTTGCCCACTGTAAAACCCTGATTTATTGCAGTCTGCATGTGTCCTTGCACATCCTGTAAGCTTCCTCCTGAGCAGTACAGTGTAAAGTCATCCACATACAGATTACATGACTCCGCACTTGGAACAACCTTTACAATGTTATTTATAGCAGCTGATCTTCCAGGTTAGAGAAACTGTTTCCCACTCGCTCCAACTCTAAACTTCCTGTTAGCAAGGAAGCTTTTTATGAAGGTAGGTAATGCTCCTCTTAAACCAATGTCATACAGCTTCAAGAGTATGCCATGCTTCAAGTGGTATTGTAAGCCTTTTCTAGGTCAAAGAAGACTGCTAACATGTGACGTCGCTGTGCAAAGGAATTCTGTATAGCAGTTTCCATCCTTACAAGTGCATCTGTAGTCGATCTCAATCTTCTAAACCCATATTGATATGGGGTCAGCAGGTTTTTTCCCTTTTTTTGCAGCCAGCCAACCTGAAATTTACCATTCCCATCGCTTGCAGATGTAGCTGGTGAGAGAAATTGTCCCGTAATTCCTGGTGTGGAAGCATCTTACCAGGTTTGAGGACAGGAATGATTAGCCTTTATCCATGTGGATGGCACTGTACCCTCCTAAAGATCCTATTAAATAGGTCCAACAGGAACTTCTGGGAACTCTCTGGTAAGTGAGATATCATTTGGTATGGAATATCGTCCCTTCCTGGGGCAGTCTTAAAGGGAGAGGGTGCAAAGCAGAGTCATCTCCTTTCGCAAAAAAGTTGTATGGAAGTTCTGCTGCAGTCCTACTGAAGAACGATACTGGGTATTGTTCCTGCTCACCCCGAAGAGTGGATAATTGGGCAGTATAAGATGCTCCAGAGGCGATATCTGCCATGGATTTAGCTAGCTCATTAGCAACATGTTTTTGTCTGTGATGATTATGCCATCTATCTTTAAAATAGGTGGTGACAGTGATGTGCCTTTCCAGCGATTTTTACGCCCTTGTCCCATACCCATACTAAGGGGGTCCCAGAGTTAATCCATGATGCCTCCCTTTAGGAAATGTACTTGGGCAGTTACCACACCATTTCTACTCTTGGGAGATTTCAATGGTCGGCATCACCTCTGGGGAGACACTTTGTGCAACCCTTGAGGAAGGGCCTTGTTCTTAAGAGTAGATGCAGTTTTACTGAATAGTGACAGTCCCACATTTCCCTTAAAATCCAAATTCAAATACTTTAAGAGGACATTAGCCTTACTACGACCCCTTTTAG
>NW_023649302.1:0-6453 GCF_015228065.2 Penaeus monodon | reverse complement strand
ATCGATATATATATAGATATATATATGTATATAACATATCTATTATTTCTATACTCATATCTCTATATATATTATATCATATATCTCTTATCTATAACTATATATAAGATACTATCTACCTGTACATATGTTTTCTGTGTGTGTGTGCTAAATAATTAAATACATCATAGATATATCTATAATATCTATCTTCTATATACTCTCGTCTCAATGCTACTCTCTATATATCTATATATCTAGTCTATCCGTCTATATATAATATATCATAACTATATATATATATATATATATCTATATTCTCATCTCTATCTTATATACATACTCCCTATATCTATATATAATATATACTATATCTCTAATATATAGTATAGTATATATCTATAGATCTCTATGTCCCTACTGTGTCTGGTGGTGTGTGATCTCATCCCTCTCATCTCTCTCTGACTCTATAATATATATATATATATATATTATATATTATAGATATCTCTCTATCCCCCGTATATATCTATCTCTATATCTACTATCTATATCCTCTCTCTCTCATCTATCTATATATATTTTATATCTATCTGATCTCTCTCCCTATATATCTTATTCCTAGATCATAGTATTCTATTATTCTCTCTCTCTCTCACTCTCTCTCTATCCTATACTCTCTCTGCTCTACTACTCTCTCTCTCTTATATATATCTATATTCCCTCGATCTGCTGTCTACTTATCTAAGGTTATATCCATACGTTCTCCCATCCACCTCTCCTCTATGTATATCTCTCTCTCATCTCCTATCATCTCTCTCTATCTCTATCTATCTACTATCTCATCTTACTTTGCTATATCTCTATCTATATATATATATAGCTGATGTATTTATCTATGTCTATCTACCATACCTATACCCCTCCCCCCCCCACCCCCCCACCTCTCTATCTATCTCAGCTCTATATGATACTTTATCCGCTCATCTCTATATCTATCTTATCACTATATCTCTATATATCTCTATATCAGATCCTCTATTCTCTATAAAATATATATCTCCCTATCTATCCTCTCATTCTCTCTATATATCTTATATCTCTATCTATAACTCTCTCCTATTATATATCTCCTTTCGATCTCTCTTCTCTGTCTACTAATCTGATGCATATTATAATGAATTTAATATATATACACAGACACATGATCCATATATGTATCATCATCATTTAACGGTAGGTTCATGTCTTGAGCCGCCGTGGTCACAGCATGATACTCAATTGCAGGTTTTCCAACGTTTGTGATGCTCTTAGAGTGAGTACGTGGTAGGGTCCCCAGTTCCCTTTCCACGTAGAGTGCCGTGTTACCTTTTTAGGTAACATTCTCTCTTTTTTATCCGGGCTTGGACCGAGCACTGACTTGAGCTGGCTTGGCCACCCAGTGGCTAGGCAGGCAATCGAGGTGAAGTTCCTTGCCCAAGGGAAACAACGCGGCGGTCGGTGACTCGAACCCTCGAACTCAGATTGCCGTCGTGACAGTCTTGAGTCCGACGCTCTAACCATTCGACCACCGCAGCCTTGACGATCATGTGCTTCCATGATTTTTCTTGGCAATTTAGAGCGGTGGTTTGCCATTGCCTTCCGCCCGGTGTTTTTGTCACCATCTCTATTTACCCGGCACTGACTTGGGCTGACTTGGTCCCCCAGTGGCTAGGCAGGCAATCGAGGTGAAGTTCCTTGCCTAAGGGAAACAACGCGGCGGTCGGTGACTCGAACCCTCGAACTCAGATTGCCGTCGTGACAGTCTTGAGTCCGACGCTCTAACCATTCGGCCACCGCGGCCCCATATTATATTATATAATAATATATATATTATATATATATATATATATATATTATATATATGTATATATTATTATATGCGTTTATATATGATTGATTATATTAATATTATTATTTATAGTATATTGATGATATTGAGTGATATTATATGTATCCATTACATATTCACAGATGAGTGTACATTATTCATGTATATAATATATATATATATATATATATATGGTATGGATAGTATATAAGTTATATAATTGTTCACATTACTATTATAGAATGATGATAGTTATAAATATCATATATATACATAACCCATATATCACCTATATAGATTTATTAAATATATCCATATACTATAATATTAATATATATATATATATATATATATATATATATATATTATATATATATATATATATAATACACTAACGAGATATATATGGATATATATATATATATATATATATATATATATATAATCTCTCTCTCTATATATATATATAATATACTATATATAATATATAATATATATATATTCTGGGACCGCGTTGTGGCCGAATGGTTAAGCGTCGGACTCAGACGGTCACGACGTCATCTGAGTTCGAGGGTTCGAGTCACCGACCGCCGCGTTTGCCTTTCCCTTATGCAAGGAAACTTCACCTCGATTTGTGCCTGCTAGCCACGGGGGGACCAAGTCAGCCAAGTCAGTGCCGGGTAAATAGAGATGTGAACTTCGCAAAAAAACACCGGTCGGAAGGCAATGGCAAAAACCACCACTCTAAAAATTCCAAGAAAAATCATGGATGCCACATGATCGTCAAGCTGCGGTGGTCGAATGGTTAGAGCGTCGGCTCATGCTGTCACGTACGGCAATCTGAGTTACGAAGGTTCGAGTCACCCGACCGCCGCGTTGTGTTCCCCTTGGGCAAGGAACTTCACCTCGATGCCTGCCTACCACTGGTTGGCCAAGCCAGGTCAAGTCAGTGCTGGGTCCCAAGCCCGGGATAAATAAGAGAGAATGTTACCTAAAAACAAAAACGAAAAAAAAAAAAAAAAAAAAAAAAAAACGAAAAAGGTAACCCGGCACTCTCCGTGTGCGCAAGTGAACTGGGGACCCTACCACGTACTCACTCCAAGAGCATCACAACGTGAAAACTGCAATTGGAGTATCATGCCGTGACCACGGCGGCTCCGACATAACCTACCGTTAAATGATGATGATATATTTGTATTATTAATATTATATGTATATGTATATGTATATGTATATAATATATTATATATATATATATTATATATCATATCTTATAATATATATATAATCATTATACAATATACATTATCTATATGTATATATGTATATATATATTTATATATATTTATTATCATATTATATATAGGCTTGTAGAAATGTATAGATGTAGAGATGTATAGATGTTGTAGATTTGTTGGAATGGTGTGGGGAATGTGTGAATGTTGGATGTGTGGATGGGGTGGATGCGTGTGGGATGTAATGGATGTATGGATGTAATGGATTGTATGGAGTAGGGATGTATAGATGTATAGATGTATAGATGTATACGATGTATATATGGTACAGATGTACAGATGTACAGATGTACAATTACAGATGTACAGATGTACAGATGTACAGATGTACAGATGTTTATGTATAATGTATAGATGTATAATGTATAGAGTATAGATATATAGATATATAGATATATATATAATATAGATTATATATATATAGATAAAATATATAATATAGATATATATATAATATAGATATATAAAATTAGATATATAATAATTAGTATATATAATATAGATATATATAATATAGATATATATAATATAGATTATATATATATATATATATATACACGTTATATATCACACATTTTTTATACAGATACTCTTTTTAACATATAGGAATGCGTAAATAAACACAGAAAAAAATAAACAGAAATCTAAAGAAAATAAGTATGAGGAGAAGGAAAGGCCCCTTTTCCCCCCTCTCTCAATCTTTCTCTTCTAGTAATCAAAAGTGAACACAGTAATTGATCTGCTTCAGACATTAAATGCACCAACTGCTTCTACACTTTACATTTTATCAAGAAAAACATAAAATACTTTATCTTCCCCTTCTTAAAAAAACAAAATTTTTTTTTTTTAATTCCTGTATATTAAAGTGACCCATCCCCCTTCAATTTTGCTTGGTGACATACAAGATGAAACTGGAAATTTAAACATTTAAATTACTTTTTCTTAAATGTGCAAAAAAAAACACTGGATTTTAAAGATCATTATTTATCTTTTATATTTGAATTTGGGCACACACATTTGTAAAGGGTCTCCCCTGTTTTTTGCAAAGGCTTCTGGCTCAAAAACCCATTAATCATTGGTTGTCCATGGCTTTCATAGTAAATATTTTACACGTTTAGTTTATTCTTTTTAAGCTTTATTTTTTTTAAGAAATTGAAAACCCAACGCAACGCAATTTGAAATCTTCTAAAAGGGGCATTGCAAAGATATTTTTCCACTCCAAAAATGATTTTTTTCCCTTTTTCACCTTTTACTTATCACAGTATTGGGTATTTTGTCTTAATAGATTGGGTGAAAGAAATAACCTTATTAATTTAAAATATCTTAATTATTTACAAAATGAAACAAAAACGGTGGTAAATGGCAGGCCCTGACCCCTAAGCGAAACTGCACTGGGACCTGGAAACCCCCAAAACATGGCACCAGAGCCTAAAATTCCTTTTTAACACAGTAAAACCCTCACAGGGGAAAACCCTTAAAGTCCTAAAAGCATAATTTTTTTTTTCTATATGATGCACGCTACAAGGGAAGGTAAGAATCGACTCATCGGACGTATCATCCAGGAACCAGATTCAAAATACTTTCCAGCAGTCTACCTGATACTTGCATATTTAAATTTACAGTTATTTAGATCTTGTTATCATTCTACCAAGCACTTACCATGCATTACCCTTTTCTAGGCAGCTCATGGTAAGTTTACCATCCTAAATGCACTTCCGCATTTTACAGGCTCACTTGTCAGTTCATTCAGTGCTTTTAAAAAATTGTTTTTTTCCTGACATAAAGTTTAAAAGTACTGTTAACCAACTACCTCACCCCAAAATGATAGAAAAGAAAACAAACATTTACACCCAAAGATAAAAATTTAAAAAAAGACGGGTTTTTTCTCCAGTCTTAGGATCATCAAAAAATTAATATTCCTTCTGAGTACTCTGAATGCCCCTCAGAAATAGTACTACTCTTAAAATTTGTGAATTTCGAAATTTTTTACTTTTTTTTATCTATTTACTTTTTTTCAGCAGCTCTTTTTTTTCATCTTTACTGGAAGGAAATGCCCTGTGATAAAAATTATTGCACACTAGGTATTACTTGACCTGAAAATGTCTCTTTGGTTTAAACTTTGGAAAAGACAAGGTTCTTCTGTTCCATGCTTTGTTTCTTGAATCCTTCTTATTATGCACTATATCCTTTTTTTTAATTTCTTACGTAGATTTTTAAAAAATTCATAGCAGCCAATACGAAAAGACATTTGTTTGATTTTTTTTATATAATATTCATAAATTATATAACTTACAATTTATAGTTTCAAGTTACCTTTACATCTCACAGAGAAATGGGTATAAAAAAATGGAAAAAAACCAATTCATTTTTTTAAAAAAAAAAAATAAAG
Source organism: Penaeus monodon (assembly GCF_015228065.2). NCBI lineage: Eukaryota > Metazoa > Arthropoda > Malacostraca > Decapoda > Penaeidae > Penaeus > Penaeus monodon. The sequence continues at coordinate 920 of NW_023649302.1, read as the reverse complement.
GAAAATTTGATTTAAGTATATTTAAGAGACTAGAAAAATTATCATGCATTCACATCTTTTTTTTTTTTTCAAACCTGACCACTTGAGATATGAGTCTGCTTACCCCCCTGTGTGGACTTGGCAACGGAAAAGAAACATGATTTGAATCAAGTCTGGTAAGTGGCTCGGTAAACAATGTTTGTAAAAAAACCAAAAAGGTCTGTTGTAAAGGTGCGGGATTTCTGGGGATCCGGGCCCACTTTAGGTAGTTGGAGAGATAACTACCCTGGGAAGATCACTAGTATGCGCTCCCGGATATCTACTTAATTTTCATGTAAAGGCAGTAATCGCTAGAGCTGAAACAGACAAGTTTTCTCTTGGTCATGTCAACAGATAACCTTAAAATATATTTAAAAAAAAATAATCACAGCACCAAAATTTTTTTTAAATTAGAAATCACTTTTTAAAAAAAAAAAAAATTATCTTTCCCTATCAAAAAATCAAAATTTATTGATTTTTAATGATTTGTAGTTCACTTCATTCTCAAATTCCAAATGAAATTTGTCCTTCATCTTCATCCTGTAAAAAATAAAGAAAAACAAGGTAACCTCTATTTTTTCATAAAGTTATATATTCATATCTAATATATAAGCTCTTCTCTCAAACACTGCACCGTTGAGATTATTTGATAATCTTTAAAATATTTAAGCAGAATATCATCAAAAACAACAAAATGATTTTTTAAAACACTTTTTTTCATTTCACTACATATCCCAAACTCACATCAAACCCCAAAACAATCTCCCTCTCCTTCTGTGCTTTTTCCTTTTTTTCTTTTGCACGATTTCAGTTTTTTTTTGTTCAGATTTCTTCTGCTTGGGGTTCAAGAAGAAAGGGTCTGAAACTAACAGGTCCCGTCAAAAGGGGCCCGCACAGCAAAT
>NW_023649301.1:0-6453 GCF_015228065.2 Penaeus monodon | reverse complement strand
TGGTATTTGATATAGGATATACGGGTTTTAAAGGAACAACAGTAACGATAATAATGGTTATAATAATAACTGACTAGTAGTAATAATGATAATAATAAAAAACTACAATAACGATAATAATGTTTAAAATTAAAAATGAAAAAACGATATAGTATAAAGATAATGATAATGAAAAAAATTCTAGAAACAGAAAACATACAAAACATACACTACACTACTGCTGCTAATAATAAAATAATAATAATAATAACAAACAATACTAGAAACGCAATATAATGATAATCTTGAATTGATGACACTATATGATAAACGCCCCTCCCACCCAGCTGCAGGTCAACGAACCCTTTATAGGGGCAACCGTCGGCGAGGGTGGCAGAGAAAGTGTCCACCCTAAGTGAATCCCTGTGGAGCTTGGAACATTTTGCAGCAGGGTGATCGGCTGTAGGTCCAAGTTTAAAGGATTTCTGGCCCCTTAGTACCAGCTCCCCAACCGGACATCGAATGGTCATCGGGTCCAAGGTTTTGATTACTACATCCTTTTTGAGCATAGCTGGGGGATCCTTCAGAATTGCAGGGTTACCGAAGAGCTTTGTGGCATCGGACCAAGACCAGTAGTGACATCCTTTGGGCCATTTAAAACCCTCTCATCTCTCCAGGTCCACCCCGGGTTTCAATTGGATGATTGAGGGAGGAGGGGTTCCTGAAGATTTGCCAGGCTATCCCTGGACGATTCTTATCACTCAACAACCTGACGGCCTCAGTAGTATTCTTCAATAGCGAAACATTTGATGCAGCCTAGGAGTCCATTTTTGGAATGCCTGAGATCAAGGGAGAATCGGTTAATGGCCATTTCCAGTTAATAACTTTCGCCCTTTATCTACCAAGTCTTGAGAAAACTGAACCCAAGCCCTCCTCACAGACGACTGCATCCACTCAGGGAAGAACCTCCTACCTTGACCGAGGTTAGGGAGGTGATCATAAGCAGAAGGGTAGTAAAGCAACAACGTATGTGCTATCACTGCTGAACTCCTAAAGACTGGTGGTGAAGCTATGGCATGGGGCTTACACGCTGTCCTAGCTGCTATCTAGCATCCTGGTACCATTCCTCTAGACCTCTCTGGAAAGGAGAGATCATCAATGGGACTGCAACATTTGCCATGTCATCAAAACTGCTTAGCATACGAGGCAAGGTTCTCGCTCAAAATTCTTTATATCCGACTTACTAAGGCACCAGAGACTATAGCAAAACTGGATTCAAATTTCCTAGCAAGTCCACAATAAACCATTTTCTTGTGTTTTCGATTCAGTGTGGAACGCCGTCCGAGCATTTTTGGACTAATAGTAGACCTGTATACTGGATGAAAATTTTTATTAGTGTGGGGGGGGTTTGGTAAGCTTTTCCTTGTTTTCAGGAGGGGAGCAAGGCTGTGTTCTTGACCAACATTGTATCGGGGATTTTCTAGTAAGAACATTTGCATGGCTGTAAAATGTACAGGGTTAAAAACCTAAGTTACTATCGGAGCAAAAAGGTCCCCCTTTTTGATTTTAAAAACAAGGGTCCATTCATTTTAGATCGGGAAACTAATGGCGCTCCTTGATGTTTTTTAGCTTGAGGTGAACCCCTTTGGACCAAGACCAAGTCCAGGCATGGGGGCCTTTTATAAAACATTTTTCAGTTGGTACATGATTGTGGAAAGGGGACTTGAAGTGCGAGATGCTTTAGTGTATTTTTCATGAACGTGTGCTGTTAGATTAAGAAGCCCCAGAAAACAGATTATCGGGCATTTATGATTGTGAACCAGTCAAAAGATATTTGGATAACCCGGTATTAGTAGAGGGCCCAAAGAACAAACATGATACGAGTTTGTTTTAGGGAAGTGAAACTTGGATGCTATCCTGTACCTTGGAGTTTTGTCTCGACCCTCTGTAAAAACTTAGCACGGTCAGGGGTTTAAATGTTAACAGTCCCATGTTCCCGTGGCCCTTTATTTTAAATCCCAGACCGCCAACTCAGGCTTAGAATAGTACAGCCCTCGGGACGATCCCGCCCATCAGGTTCTCTTTCCCGAGACAAAACCATAGGTGGAGGAGGGGAATGAGACCCTACGAAAAAAAGAGGACGATGGCGAAACGAAAGGGTGATGTTTATTGATTTAAAAATAATCATAATACTAACATTGATAATGAAAATGATACAACAAAAAAATGAAATGATAATTTTTATGAAAACAATGATAACAAAAAACAATCCCCAAAAAAACAATAAAGATAATGATGTGATGATATGATAATGATGATATATGATGCTGATTGATGGTGATATAATAATAAAAACAATTTCAAAATAGCAAGAATAATGGAGCAATAATATTAAAAGATAAAGAAATAAAATAATAATTAGAAAGTAATAGTAATAGTAATAGTAATAGTAAAACAAAAACAAAACAAAAAAAATAACAATAACAAAAACAATAACAATAACAATAGCAATAACAAAAACAATAATAATAATATAATTAATAATAATAATAAAATAAAAATAATAATAATAATAATAATATAAAATAATGATAATGATAGTGATATTAACAAAAAGTTTAGATAATAGTAAAAACAATAAAATAAAGATAAATAATAACAATAAAAATGAAAAGGTAAAGCAATGAAAAGAGTAATCATAATGACAACAAAAAAAATAAAATTCCACCATCATAAAGATAACACAAAAAAAAGTAAAACGATAATAACGTAATGTAACAGAAAAAAGATAATAGGAATAAAGATGATAAAAAAAAATAGTAGTAATAGAAAAAAAATAATAATGATATGATAATGGGAATAATAGTAATGTATTTATAATGAAAATGATAACAACATCAAAATGATAAAAAAAAAGATAGCGATAAAAATAAAAGATAATCATGAAACAGGAAAATGTTATAATCCAATTATCATAAGCATAATGTAATAGCAAAAGACATTAATACTGAATTAAAAACGATACAGTAATAATGCATAGGAATATAAAAAACATGAGCTAATTAATAACATCTCATACATCAAAGAAATAACAATACATTGTAAATATGTTTATTGTATCATTTTATATGATTTTTCCTCCTAGACAAATGATAACAAAAATAATAGTAACAATGAAATATACAGATCCAGGATTAAATTTATGACGGGATGGGTATCAAAAATAACATTCAAAGGAGCATCTTGTACGCACGGGGGGGGGGTGTCGTTTTTCCCTTGTGATTTTTTTTGGGAAGAACAAAAGAAGAATTTAATTCATTTTATCGGGATTTGGAGCCCCCAACCCTCCGCAGAGAACATGGGTATGCATCTGATAAAAGGAGTGCCATCAATTTTTTTTTCCTTCCCCTTATGACGACTACTGTTGAGAATTATCAATCGTTATTTTTTAGGGGGTTTAATTATTATCACCAATGTTATTTTAATTTGTTTTTACTATCTTATAGTTATTAACCACCGTTTCTTTTATTAAAAGAAAAGGGCATTTTGAAATTTTTTTTCTGAGACATACTGGTTTTTGACTATAAAATCATCTGCTTTTCCCCCAACCCGTAGAAAACTTATATTGTTTGTTTGCTGCCATAGATCCTTTACCTTGCCATTCTTACATTTTAAAAGAGAAAAGTAAAAGACTAAATATTCAGAGTTTAGTACGCCCCAACTGCAAAAACCCAGGCCCCAAGAAAAATTACCCAAATGTGTTCCCCGAGTTCATATTAAATACATAACACAATGAGGATATGAACTCATTTTTATTTTTATTTTACATTTACGCGGGGGAAAATCTCAAATTCATCATTTTCATTTTTATTTTCAACGCGGAAAACTCTCAGTCGAAATGATTGTTATGGAACATCCAAGTTGGGGGTGGGGGTGTGTGTGTGGTGTGTGTTGTGGGGTTGTGGGTGTGTGTGTGTGGGTGTGTGTGTGTGTGTGTGTGTTTTGGGTTTTGTGTGTGTGGGGGTGGGTTTGTGTGTGGATTTTATGTTGTTTTATTGCACAAACGAGGAAAACCAGTAGTTTAAATTTTTAAATAGGAAGTGATAGATAAGCTTTCGAAAAGATTGGTGTCCTGTTCGGCCAGTTTTTTCTGACCATAGATTCCCCCAAAAAAATAGCCAGCGAGAATATAATATATTTATAGAGTTCTTTTTTTCGGAGAAAATGAAAAAGGAAAAAAAAATACAAGGAAAAAAGGGAACGGGTGTCTTTTGTGAAAAAAAGATACTAATGGAAACCCAAAAATAAAAACGAAAAAACCCCACATACGAAACAAATGAAGGTAAAAATTTGAAATTTGTCAAGAGGTCCACACAACCCGGGATTGCCTGTTGATAAGGTGCCCTTTTTGTTTCAAAAAAGTTGCATTTGTTTCAGTGTTTTTTTTTTGTCTTGGTGTTCGGCTCCCGGGTTCCTTTTTTAAAAGCAAAATTTTACCCTTTTTAAATTGTCAATATTATGAGTCCTTTTTTTTAAAAAACACCCAAAAATAAAAACTTTCAAATTGTAAACGTGAGAGTCATTCGGTCTCATCGCCCTTACATGGCGAAAGCGGTCTTTTTTGCTAATCGGTGGCGAAAATGTCATCTTTTTTCTTTTTCTTACCCTCTCAAAAAGCCGTTGAAAGTGATTTTTATGGAACTCCGTGTTCCTTTTCTTCGCCCCCCGGGGCGGGGCCCCGTTTGGTTTTTGGGTTCCCCTTTTTTGTATCCCGGGCCCCCCCGTTTTTCTCATCCAAAATTTCCCAATATTTGTCCCGAAAAAAGGGGTACCTAGAATTATTTGTGGGGAATCGGACGATTTCGTTTTTAAGGGGCCCATAAAAATTCAAATATTTAGGGGGCCCTGGGGAAAACAAAAAGCATTTTAAGGATAAAAATCGACTAAACCCTTTAAACCCTCTGAAATTTTCCCTAAAAAAAAAGGTCTTTTTTTTTTTTTTTTTTTCCCCCCTGGGTTTCCTGAATCCCGTTTTCCCCTTTTAAAAACGGATTTTCCCAATTTTCTGGTTCAAATCTGGGTGCATGATAGTACAATCATCCAAGAAAACTCATTTAGATGTGGAAAGTGTGGTCCCGCCCTCCCCCGTTTTTCCCTCCCCCCTCTGCTGCCTCTCCCGGCCCTTCCCGCTCCTTCCCCCGTCGAATTCTGCAAATCCCTTCTCTTACTCTCTTCTTTTCTTTCTCCCTTTTTCTTCCCCTCTCTCTCTATCTCTCTTTTCTCTTACTTCTTTTCTTCTCTATTCTCTCTTCTCTCTATCCTCTTCTCTCTATCTCTCTTCCCCCTCTCTCTTTCTTTCCCTCCTTCTCTCTTCTCCTTTTTCTTTTCCCTCTCTTTTCTTTCTCTTCTCTCTTCTCTCATCTCTCCTATTCTCTCTCTCTTTCTCTTTTATCCCCTTTTTTCCCCTTTGTTTCCCGGGCTTTTTAAAATTTAAATGCTGGGGTTTAAACCCCCGCCCCTTTCTTTTTTTTTTTTTTTTCTTTTTTTTCTCTTCCCCTTTTTTCTGCGAAAGCCCGGGGCGCTTTAAAACCCGCCTTACCCTCGAATTTTTTTTTCGTTCCCTGCCACGGCCTGTTCCCCCCAAAAGCGACGGCGCCCCCCCAAAAAGAAGCAGCCGGGGGACCCCCCGGGCCTAAAAAACTAACCAAAGCCGGGGACGAGAAAAAGACGGGGGAGAAGGAGAAAAAAAAAGAAGAAGGAAGGAAAAAAGAGAAAAAAGAAAAAAAAGAGGAAGAGAAAAAGAGAAAGAGAGAGAAGAAAAGAGAGAGAAAAAAAAAAAAGAAGAAAAAAAGAAGAAAAGGAAAAAGGGAAGAAGGGAAAAAAAAAAAAAAGGGCGGGGGGGAAAAAAAGGGCCCAACAACGGGTACGGGAAAATTTGGGGGGGGGGGGGCCCGGAAAATTTTTGGGGAAGGGGGGGAAACTTTTTTTTAAAAAATTTGGGGGGAAAAAAAAGAGAAAATTTAGAAGAGAAAAAAAAAGGAGGAGGAAAAATAAGGGGAAAAGAGAAAAAAGGGGGGGAAAAAAGGGGGAGGGGAAAAGGACTTCGATGAATGGGTTTTCGTTCAAAAAATGAATTTCTTTTTGAATTTAATTATTTTTTTGCGATCTTCCCAAACAATTAAAAATTTTCAAAAAAAATTTTCCCCCCCAACCCGGGGCCTCTTTACAGGGAAAAAAAAACTTTTCGCAAAAAAAAAAATTGTGACAGCAAAAAAAAATAAATGGAAAAAAACCCCTTTTTTTTTTAAAAAGGGAAAAGTTTTAAAAATCCCGGGTTAATAAATAAAAGAAAAAAGCATATGCTATAAATTTTTAAAATAAAAAAAAAAACAAAATAATAAAAAAAACAAAAAAAAAAAAAAAATTTAAAAAAAAAAAAAAATACAAAAAAAAACAAAAAAATTAAAAAAATAT
>NW_023649299.1:0-6453 GCF_015228065.2 Penaeus monodon | reverse complement strand
GGGGATTTTTTTCGGGGGTGTTTTTTTATTTTTTGGGGGGGTTTTTTTTCCTTGCCCCCCCGCACTTGGCTTTTTCCCCTCCTGGTTTTTGGGGGTTGGGGGTTTTGGGCCTCTTGGAGCGTTCGGGTTTTCCGACCCTGGGATAGCACCCCGTCTGCCTAGCCTCCCTTTGGGTTTTGGTGGCAGAGAGCGAGGCGGTCGGCTAAAAATATATATTATATATAATATAACACACACAATATCCATACACAAATTTTCTACTACGAAAAAATTTCAGAAAAGCCCGAGGGAAATGCATTCCTTTTTGAAAAAATTTCCACCCTCATGCTCGGTAAAAAATGGACGAACCACATGCGGGCAAAGAGGTAATATTTCCCTGGTTTAAGAAACAAAAACCAAAAAATTCCTCTCCGGCGTATTTCGAATCTTCCCCCAATTTATTTCAAATTTTTTACGTTATTTTTTTTTTTTGTTGTTTTTTGTATCTGTCTTTCGATGGTTTGTGTACTTTATGTTGTATGTAATATTATTAATATATAATATATATATATATAAATATATATAATATATATATATATATATTATTGTGTGGTGTGTGTGTGGGTTGTGTGTGTGTGGTGTTTTTGGGTGTGTGTGTGTGTGGTTTGTACACAAATAAATATATTGTTTTTTTTTTTTTTTTCCTCTTGTCTCTGTCTGTCTCTTCTCTTTGTCTTTTTTCCTTTCCCCTTTCCCCTTCCCCCCTCTCTCTCTGCTTTTTCTCATCGTGCATCCCCCTCAGCCTATCACGTCACTCTGTGTGTCCCCGCAGTGTCTGTATGTTATATTTTAAAAATTCGATCTATCAGGGAACCCTAGCGAAATTTCCTGGGGGTAAAAAAAACACCATTTCAGTTTTTAAATTTAAAACTCAGCTTCAAAAAAACCTTTTTTTCGCAAACACTCTTTACCCCCGCCGATTTTCCCCTTTGTACGAAGCCCTTTCCATTTTTTAGCAAACAATAATTTAAAATATCAAAAAATCTAATCCTACCCTAACGACCCCCAGCGACCCCTCAAACATTAGGGAAAGGGCATCGTGCAGGTTCTGCCCGGATTATATTAACTAATAATGAACACGTTTTTTCCTTGCATCCCCCCGCGAGAGGCTGCCTTGAAACCCCCCAGAGGTTTGTCCGCTAAATTTTCATTATCCTAAAATTTTTAAAACCCTCTCGTGTCTCTCCTATTCCTTTTTTTTTTTTAAAAAAGATTATGTTTGTATTTTCTGGACGAAAAGCAGATGAATTATGTGGTATCAAAGATGGGGTTCTTTTTTTTTCTTCTTTTTCTTTTAATGTTTTTTATGTTTGAAATTGGGGGAACTCAATGTTTGTTTAAAAAGGGCAAAACAATAAAAAAGAAGAATGAAAAAGGAGGGGAAAGAAAAAAACTAAAATGAAACGCGCAAATTTTGGAATTTATTCATTGTAGTTTTTAATCTTAAAACTTCGTGAGTTTTTTATTACTTTCTCCCACAATTCTTCGCTTTGGTATTCGTGGCATTTTATACTGATTACAGCTCACAAGATATTTCACTTGATTTATACACGCTCGTTTGGCTCACGAATATCTTGAACTGTGGCCCTTTTTTCTACATACCTTATAGCAGATGAAAAACCGATAACAATTTTTTTGCCCATGACTGTCCAAGAATATTTTTGAATTGCCCGATAAAAAATTTTTGCTTTGGTTTTTTGGGTGCGTGCGTGGTTGTGGTGTTGTGTGTTGTGTATGGATGTGATGTTTGGGGTGTGTGTGTGTGTGTGGTGTGTGTGTGTGGTGTGTGGTGTGTTGTTGTGGTGTTGTGTGTTTCTTATATAACATTATAGAATATATATCCCTTAACGACCCCCCCCCCCTCCCCCCAAAAAAAAGAAATCCAATGAATTAAAAACTTTCCCTTTCCCTTTAATGAGATAACTTTTAAAACAGCCTTTTCCCAAATGCCTAATAGTACTCCCAGCAATAGAGTTTGTCCCTTGAGAAATAAATTTCCCTTAAATTTAATTTTGGGATTCTTTTAGACGGGAAGGGGGGGGGGGCGGTTGATCATGTAAGTTTAAATTGGATTTTTGCTTATTTCTTACCTCTTCTCTCTCGTCTATCTTTTTTCATCTCTCTTTTATTTCTGTCTACCCATCTCCCCTTCTCTTCTCCTCTCTCTCTCTCTCTATCCCGCCACCATTTCATTACACCCTTTTATCATTCATCACCACCCCCTTTAGATTTAAAATTATATAATATATATAATATATTAATATATAATAATATATTAATATATATATTATATATAATATATATATAATAATAAATATATTATATATATAAAATATATATATATATTTTAAAATATAATATATATATATTATATATATATAATATAGTAATTATATTTTTATTTTTTTTCCGATTTGAGTGCATCAACGAGCAGAGCAGTTAATAAGGGCCCGAAAGGCCAAGCTCAACCCCCGTCGTAGACAAAGATTATTCAGAATGCACAAACTCGTTTGGGCTCAGCAGTTTCCTTTTTGTTATTTTACTTTTTTTTAGATGTTTCCCTTATGATTTTAGTTATTCAAAAGTAAAATAAGATTTATATAGTCACTTGATAAGTATTATTTTTTTGCAAAAGATTATATCTTTAATTTTTTGCCAATGTTCTTTGGAATTAATTAAACGCAATTTTTATTTTTCAATAATTCAGTTTTTTATATTCTTTCGAAAAAATAAAGAAAAACAACAACACGTAATTTCTTATTTACTTAAAGGGAAATATTTACAAAAAAAAAACAAGAAAAACCCTCACCCCAAACCTACCCATTTAAAGTTACAAATCTGTAAACTTTAACCCTAACCTATCAAAGGCAAGACAAACCCGAAGAATTTCGAAAAAGAAAAAAAACAACAGCGGCGCCCCAGGAGGGAAATGACCAGGCGGGTCGCCACCATCACAGTTTTGCGCAGCAGTGCTGGGGGTGGGGTCTAAGCAAGGCGCTTTGAACTAGGGGGTTGAGTAAAAACCACTAAGACTGGGGGGCGTGAAAGAAAAAAAAAAAGAAAAGAAAAAAAGAAAAGAAAGAAAGAAAAAGAAAAAAAGAAAAAAAGAAAAAATATATGGTGTGTGGTGTGTGCTGTGTACATAAAGTGTTGATTATATATAGATAAATAAAAAAATTATAAATTATATATAATATATATATATATATATAATTAAAATATATAATAATAATACACACAACACCACAATTAATATATATATATATTTTATAATTTTATATATATATATATATAATATATATATATATATATATATATATCTTATATATATAAAAATTTTTATAAAAATATATAATATATTTTATAATATTTATATTTTTATTAAAAATATATGTGGGTTTGTGTTGTGTGTGTGTGGGTGTGTGTGTGGGTGTGTGTGTGTGGTGTGTGTGGGGGTGTGTGGGTTGGGTATCCAGTACACATACAACATTATACATATATTTAAGTATATAAAATATTATATTATATTAATATATAAATATATATATTATATATATATATATAAGACTATGTATGTGTAGATATTTGTTATGTGTGAGGGTGATTGTTTTTTACATTTTATAGTGTCCCCGCTGACTACAAAGTTAAAAGAAACCTACTTGAACAAAGTGGTTTTCTTTTTAGCATTGAACTCGAAAAAAAATAATATTTCAATTACAAAAATTATATAAATTTTAATCTAAATTTATTGCCCGGTTTTACAATGTTAGATAATCAAGGGGCGTTATAGTTATTCCCTTTTGAGGGAATTATTAATACACAATAAGGGGGGGTCGTTATTTCATATGAAAAATACTTATCACCCGAACCCTCTTTTATATATCTATATATCTTTAAATAAATTTTTCTCAAATCGCCCTATTTTCATATCAAAAAGGGGAAAGAAGCCCCCATATGGAATTTTAAATTTGGGATGAATTTTGGGCTGAAATAAAAACAATATTTCCCCCCCGAAATCCCCGTTCCTTTTAGTGAGCAGAAGGGGGCCGGAAAGAAAAGGGGGTGATGGGGGTGGACGAAGGAAAATTTCCTTTGTGCACAAAGGGGATAGAGAAACGTGATTTAAAGTAGACGCACTGGTTGTTTTTGTCATTGTTTTTTTTTCAGGGGTTTAAGCAATATACGTCAATTATTCTAAGGGCGCGTTTTTTTTGTTTTTTTTTTTTTTTGTTTTTATTTTTCATAACAAGTAAAAATGAATACTAAAAACATTTACAAGCATTTTCTAAAAGGGCCGGGGAACGACCTTGTATTAAAATCTTATACTCGACCTCAACAACCACAACACCACAACACCACACACACAACACACACCACCACACACACACACACCCACCACACACACCACCACACCATACACAATACACACCCACACCACACACACACCCCACACAAACACAACCAAACACAAACACAACATATTTTAATATAAAATTATAATAAAATATATTATATATATATATAATACATATATAAAATTATATAATATATATATATTTTATATATATATATTAAACTATTATAATATATATATTATATAAATATATATATATATATATATAATATTTATATTATAAATATATAAAATATATATCATATAATTTTATAAAATTTAAAATATATATAATATATATTATTGTGTGAAATTTTTAAAATATACACACACACACACACAGATATATATTTTTTTTTTTAAATAATTTAATATTTATAATATATATATATACTATATTTTATTTTTATATTTTTAACCTATATATTATATATATATATATTATATATAATATATATTAATATAATATATACAGTAATATATATATATTTATTATATATAATATATTATTATAATATATAAATATATTATATATTATATATATAATTATATGTGTGGTGTGTGTGTGTGTGTGTGTTGTGTGGTGTGTGTGTGGTGGCAATCTATCTATCTATTTCTTCTATCTATTATCTATCTATCATCTATTATCTATCTATCTAATATATAATATATATATATATATTTTATATAATATATATATATTATTTATGTATTTATACATATACTATGCAATTATAATATTATTATATATTTTAAAATAATATATTATTATATATATATATTATATATAATATATATGGCTAGTATATGTATAAATAAAAATTTAATTATATATATATATTTATAATTATATATTATTATTATTATAATAGATGATAGATAGATAGATAGAAGATAAAAGAAGATAGATGATGATAGATAGATGTACACACCCCAACACACACACACCCACCCACACACACCACACACACACACAAATATATATAATAATATTATAATATAATAATAATATTTATATATATATATATATATATAAATATATAAAATTTTTCCCTGTAAATATATATATTATATATATATAATTATATATTCTAAATTATAAATATATATTAAGTTAATAATATAAAATATATTATATATTAAAATTATTATATATATTATATTATTTTAAATATATATATAATATTATCTGGTTGTGGTGGGTAATGATATATACACACAATAATATATATATATATATATATATATATATTATATATATAATATTATATAATATTTAATTATATTTTAAATATAATATATATATATTATATATATGTATTTTATAAAATTAATATTATATATAATAATATATTATATATGTAATATATATATATATATATATATAATATATATATATATATATAAATAATATAGTGTGGTGTGTGTGTTTGTGGGTGTGTTTGTGTGGTGTGGTGGTGTGTGGTGGGGGTATGTGGATTTTGGGGTTTGTTGTTGGTGTTGTGTGTTGTTGTGTGTGTTGGGGGTGTGTGTGTGGGTGGTGTGTGTGGTGGTTGTGTGTGTGTGGAGTCGAGTAAAAGAATTTTAAAGCATGGTCGTTCCCCGGCCTTTGAGAAAAATGTTGATGAAAGTTAAAGTATCTTTAAAATTGTTATAAAACAAGACAAAAAAAAAAAAAAAAAACAAAAAAAAACAGCGCCATTGAAAAATTAGAGTATATTTTAAAACCTCTGAAAAAAAAACAATGACAAAAACAACACAGTCTGTCATTTAACTCAGTTTTCATACCCTTTTGTGCGCAGAGGGAAATTTTTCCTTCGTCCACCCTCCAGTAACCCTTTTATTTTTCCGGCCCCCTTCTGCTCACAAAAAGGGAACAGGTTTTCGGTGGGGAAAATTTTTGCTTTTTTCGCCCAAATTCTATACCAATTAAGATTCCATAGGGAGGCTTCTTTCTCTTTGATATTTTAATATGGCTTTGAGAACAATTATTTAAAAAATTATAAATATAGCAAGAGAGG
>NW_023649298.1:0-6454 GCF_015228065.2 Penaeus monodon | reverse complement strand
TTTTCCTTATTTTATTTTTTTTTCTTTTCATTATTTTATTATTGTTGTTTGGGGTGTGTGTGTTGTTGTGTGTTTTTGTTTGTTTGTTGTGTGTGTGTGTGTTGTGTTTTTTTGTGTTTGTATGTATTATGTTTTATCTTCCCATTTGTCTTTTGAATCTCTGTCTCGTATTTATTTTCACTCTTTTTTTTTTTTTTTTACACCGAGCCCAAAAATCTCAAATCTCACCTTAGGCTGTCTGTCTCCTCTTTTCATCATATTTTCATCATCCTTTCCTTCCCCCCTCTACCTCCCTTCCTCCTCCTCCTCCTCCTCCTCCCCTCCTCTTTCCTCTTCCTCTCTTTTCTTCCTCTTCCTCCTTCCTCTCCTCCTCCTCCTCCTCCTCCTCCTCCTCCTCCTCCTCCTCCTCCTCCTCCTCTTCCTCTTCCTCTTCCTCTTCCTCCTCCTCCTCCTCCTCCTCCTCCTTCTTCTTCCTCCTCCTCCTCCTCCTTCTCCTCTTGCTCTTCTCCCCTTCCTCTTCCTTTTCTCCTCCTCCTCCTTCTCCTCCTCCTCTTCTCCTCCTCCTCCTCCTCTCCTCCTCTTCCTCTTCCTCTCCTCTTCCTTTTCCTCCTCTTCCTCCTCCTCCTCTTTCCCTCTTTCTCTTCTCCCTTTTTTATCTTTATCTTGTTTCACACTTCTCTCTTATCCTTTTCCTTTCATTCTCAATTATTTTCGCCTTTTCTATCATTCTCTCTCTCTCTCTCTCTCTCTCTCTCTCTCCTCTCTCTCTCTCTCTCTCTCTCTCTCTCTATCTATATATATAATATATAATATATATATATATATATATATATATATATATAATTTTTTATATATATTTTTTTTTACAAATATTCCTTATTCGTTATTTCAGCATTTCCCTTTCAAAAAAAAAGATAATAATAATAATAATAATGATAATAATAAAGAACAAAAAACCCCAAAAAAATAAAAAAAAAGAAATATAATAAAAATGACGAATTTTAAAGAAAAACGAATAAAAAGATAAAAATTCCCGACGCTTTCTTTACAGTTGTCATATATTAACTTTTCAAATCTCCCTTTGACTTTTATGCGAATATCTAAAAAACGAAAAAGTTTTGAATAAAATTTTATATCTTTTTTTTCTAAAAATGAAATTGGCGGTCGGGGGAAGGGGGGTGGGGTTAGGGGGGGAAAGGGGGGGGTTGGGGGGTAGGGGGAAGGGGGGGGGGGGGAGGGAAATTTCCCAATGGCGATAGATTTTTAATAAAAATGTTTTTTTTTTATGTATTTTTTTTTTTTGAGTTGTGTTTTGCATGTGGAACGCTTTGGAAATTGGGTTTTGGGAATTACGTGTTAATGACGTTTGAAAATTTGTTAGATCCTTTAAAGGACGTACAAAAATACTCGCGCCTGTACGCACGCACAACCCACGCATGCATAAGAGAGCGTTCGTACACATGCACGCACGCACGCCCCCACGCACAACGCCCCGCCACACACACACACAACACACAAAAAAAATATAAAACTTAAAAAAAAAAACACATCCTTTCTAAACCTCACAAACACACACACACACACACATTATATAATATTTTATAATATATAATATTATATTATATATATATTCTATAATCCTTATAATTCCTTCACTCCCCCCCTCCCCCCACCCCCCCATACTCGAAACAGATCCCATCCCTTTAAACCTAAGGTCGCTGCCACAAAACGTCTAGTTTTGAGCCTTTCGTGCCCCTTTCGTGACCTTGCGTGACCTCGCCGTGACCTGGCGCCCCCGCTGTGACCTGCTCAATGTCACTGCATCGTGAAGTCCGCCCATGCTGCCTCATGCCCGCCCACCGCGGCCACTCGATCCGGGGGGGGGGGGATGGAGGGGGGAGGAATGGAGGGGAAGGGAGGGGAGGAGGAGGGGGAGGGGTTTACGATATAAGGGTGTAAGCGTTGTTTGTGCTTTCGTTTTCTTTTACTATCTTCGCTATTTATTTTTCTTTTATTTTTGTTTTTTCTTTATATTTGTCTGTTATCTATCTATTTGTCTCTTTTTTGCTTTTTTATTTATTCAACCTTTCTCCCTCTCTCTCTCTCTCTCTCTTTTTCCCCTCTCTCGTTTCTCTCTCTCTCTCTCTCTCTTTTTCCCCTCCTCTCCCTCTCTCTCTTCTCTCTCTCCTCCCCCTCTCTCTTTTGCTCCTCTCTCCTCTCTCTCTCTTTTTCTCTCTCTTTCCCCCCCCTTTTCTCTTCCCTTCCTCTCTCTCTCTCTCTTCCCTTTTCCTCCCCCCCTCCCCCCCTCCCTTCCTCTCTCTCTCTCTCTCCTCTCTTCTCCTCTCTCTCTCTCTCTTCTCCTTCTCTCTCTCTCTCTCTCTCTCTTCTCCCCTTTTCCTCCCCCTCCCTCCCCCCCTTCCCTCTCTCTCTCTCTCTCTCTTTCTCTCTCTCTCTCTCTCTCTCTCTTTCCTCCCTCCCTCCCCCCCCCCCCCTCTTTTATCCCCCCTCCCCCACTTCCTCCCCCCCCCTATTACCCCCCCTCCCCCTCCCCCATTTCCCCTCCTCCCCCACTCACACCGTTTTTTAATTATTTCTAAAATTCTTCCAAATCGCCCATTTACAAAAAACGCAAGGGGGAAGGGGGGGGGGAGGAGGAGGGGGAGGGGGGGGGGAGGGCGAGGTTAGGGGTGACAATGTTTTTGTTTTTTTTTTTCTTTTTTTTTGCTTTCTGTTTCACAACCTCTCCCTCTTACTCCTTGTTTTTTTCCCTTTTCTCTTTCCCCTCCTATCCCTCCCTTCCCCCTCCTCCTCTCCCTTTTTTCACCCTTCTCCCTCTTCTTCCCTCCTCCCCCCCCTCTCCTCTCCCCCCCCCTCCCCCCCCCCCACCCCCCTCCCCCCCCTTTCCCTTTTCCCCTCCCCCACCCTACCCCCTTCCCCCCACCCCCCTCCCCCTCCCCCCCCCTTCCTTCCCCTTTTTTCATCCTTTCTGTTCAGCGTGTTTAAGGGGAAGGGGGGGGGTATATAGGGGTAAAGAGAGGGGGGGGGGGGGGGGGTAAATGGTTACTCGTGTCGGGGCGTTAGCTGGTAGGGGGGGGTGGTGGGAAAGGGGGGGGTAGGAAAGGGGGGGGAAGGGGTGTTTAAAGCGTGTTTTGGGGGAAAAAAAAAAAATGAAAATTTATTTATTAATTATTATTGTTATTTTATTCTTTGGGGGTGGATGGGGGTAGGGAGGGGTAGGTGGGGGGAGGGGGAGGGGTGTTTGAAAAAAAGTGATTTAATAAAAAAAATGTATTTTTTTTGTTATTATTATTCTTTTTTGGGGGTTTGGGGGGGGGGGGGGGGGGATTTCTCGAAAATTGTTTTTGGGTTTTTACCTTGGGGATTTTTTTGCCTGTTAGTATTTTCCCCTCTTTCTCCTCCTTTTCCCCTTTTTTTTTTTCATCTTCCTCCTCCCCTCTTCCTCTCCTCTTCCTCTCCCCCTTCTTCTTCTTCTTCTTCTTTTCCTACTCCTCCCCTCTTTTCCTCTTCCTATTCCTCTTTTTCTTTCTCCCCCTCCCCTTCTTCTTTCCCCCCCTCCCCCTTCTTCCTCCTCCTCCTCCCCTCTTCTTCCTCCTCCCTCCCCTCCTCCTTTCTTCTTCCTCCCCCCCTCCTCCCCCTCTTCTCCTCTTCCTTTTCCCCCCTCCCCTTTCTACATCCTAAATTTAGATCCATTTACTGACTTGTTCCTGACTAACCCTTTAAAAACTAAATAACTAAATTAAATAAATGACTAATGACTAAAACTAACTGACTGACTGACTGACTGACGACCGCGCGCCGACACTTTGAGGTAATACTAAAATCCTTCAGTGACAATGGGTTTTTATAAATGCAGAGGATTATGTTGACTTCGAAAAATTTCTTTGGGTTTGGGGGGTGGGGGGGGGGAAGGGGGAAGAGGGGGGGGAAGGAGGAGGATAGAGGGGGGGGGAAAATGTGGGGGGGGGGGGGGGGGGGCATGGTAAATTTGGTTTGTGAAAAGGGGAATTTGGGGGTTTTGGCCTTGATGTGTTTTTTTGTATATGTATGTATGTTAAATATATATATATAATAATTAATATATTATACTATATATTATATAATATAATTATGTATTATATATTTATAACATAACATCTATAAATGCCTATACATAATACATTGCGTAATAATTATAATAATATATTTAATTTTTATTAAAATTATATTATATAGAGTATGTATTGTATATTATTTTTTAACATTTTAAAAATTATACTCCATATGTATGTATGTTTTTTATTATGGTATGTTGTATTATATTTTGTAAATATGTTTTGTGTGTATTATGTAATTTATATACATATAATATATATATATTTTTAAATATATATATACATATATATAATAATATATTATATTCTAATATAATATAAATATTTTATATGTATGTTGATTATGAATGAGTATGAAACAATTTATGTGTATTTTATAATCACTAACTTTCAACATACATACATACAAAACATCAAAAACCAAAAAAATTAAATAATAAAAAAATAAAAAAAATATAATATAACATATAAAATACATATATAAAAATATATAAATTTCTATAATAAAATAAATTATTATATATATAATTTATATAATTAATTTTATAAAAATTTTATATTCTATTAATACATAATTTTATAATATAATATAATATTTTTATATTATTTTATATATTAATAAATATATCACCCATTTTTGTCTGTATGTAGCATGTATGTATGTGTATATGTGTAGTAGTATGATGTTTGTGTGTGTGTGTAATATATAAAATTATTATTATTTTAATAATGTTATTATATATGAATATATTAATTATATATATGTTTTATATATTAAAATTTTATATAAAAATATATTAAAAAATAATTATTATATATAAATATATATATAATTTATATTTATATATATTATTTATATATATATATAATATATTATTATTTATATATATATATATTTAAAAAAAAAAAAAATAATAATAATACTACATATCCTAAAATATAATAAATATTTTTTATTATATATATTATAAAAAATATATTTTTATTTTAAAATAATATATATATACTTATATTAATAATATTTTAAAATATATATATTAATATATATATATATTAATCTATTGTATTATATTATATAATATAAATTTTTATATTTTATTATATATTTTTAAATTTATTTTATATTTTATTTTTTAATATAATTATATTTTGTTTTTATGTATTAGTAGTAGTTGTTTTATAAAGTTTGTGTTATTTTTTTCCCCTCTTATCTTCATATTTCCCCTTCTCTACTCCCCACTTTAAATATTATAAATATAATTTATATAAAATATTATATATAATTTTGGTATATTTTTAAATTATAATAATATGTTAAAATTTATCATTATACCCAATTTTACATTTATACATAACATTACATACAACTACATACAACAAAATACATCATATGTATGTATATATGTATAAAAATTATATACTATACATATACAACATCTATATATATATATATATTAAATAATATAATATATTTTAAATATATACGCTATGTAATATTATTCTTTTTAATTTTGTTTTGTATTACATTATATATTACATATATATATATTTTAAAATTATATTATGATATTATATTATATTATATATATATATTATTAATCAACATATCAAACACAAAATCAAGGCCAAAAACCCTAAATTACCCATTACACAATACCTAATTACCAGCTAAACCCCCCCCCTCCCCCCCAGCATTTTCCCCCTCCCTTTATCCTCCTCCCCCCCCTCCCCTCTTCCCTCCTTCACCCCCCCCCCACCCCCCAACCAAAGAAATCTTCGAAGCAACATAATCCTCTCGCATTTATAAAAAAGGCCATTGTCATCGAAGATATTATATTACCCCCCTAATGTGGGCGGTCAGCGCGGTCATCCAGTCAGTCGTCAGTTGTCAGTTACGTTAGTCTTGTTAAAAATTAGTTTTTGAAATGGTTGTCAGTGAACCAAGTCAGTCAGATGGATTGAATTTTTGATTAGAAAAGGGGGGGGAGGAAAGGAAGAGGAAAAAAGGGGAGGAGGGAGGGGGAGAAAAGGGAGGGGGGAGGAGGAGGGGAAAAAAGAGGGAAAGGGGGAGGAGGAAAAAGAGAGGAGGAGGGGAAAAAGAAAAGGGAGGGGGAAGAAGAAGAGGGAAAAGGAAGAGGAAAAAGAGGAGGGGGAGTGGGAAAAAGAAAAGAAAAGAAGAAGAGGGGGAGGAGGGGGAGGAAAAGGGGGGGGAGGAAGATGAAGAAAAAAAAAGGGAAGGAGGAAGAGGAGGAAAATTAACAGGCAGAAATACCCAAGGTAAGAACCAAAAAAATTTCGAAAAACCCCAAAAAAAAAAAAACTCCCCTTTCCCCCCCCCCCCC
>NW_023649297.1:0-6455 GCF_015228065.2 Penaeus monodon | reverse complement strand
ATGATTATACAATTTGGTATATTATATATACCCTAAAATTGCCGAAATCACCAAAGAAATCGAAAAAATATCATTTTGGAGTATACTCTCAAAAGGCTATATTTCGCAGATTTTGCCGTTTTCGACTTTTGGGAATGTTTTTCTTAACCTTTTTATATTAATATGGACACAATCCTCTTATTATCATCATCGTTATCATGATATCATCATTATATCGTTATCATCACATTATCATCATTATCATCATCATTATCATCATTATTGCAATTATTTCATCATTATGCAATTGTTATCATATTATTGCAATTATTGGAGTTATAGTATATATTTGCAATATACTAATAACCAAACAATAATATATAACAATAATAATAACATAATAACGATTTATAATAATTATTTATACATTATCTTAATAGTATCGTATACGTATTACTGTTATATAATTATTTGCAATATTCAGTACAAATAAATATGTATAATAAAAATAATACTAATACAATATATAACCCAACTTATTTTATTACTTATACTATATTATGTTTATACGATATAATAGTTTTTGCAAGATACTATATTAGATAATAAAAATAATAAAATATAATAATAATAATAAATAATTTAATAATATTTAAAATGTTATCAAAATTCTCTTTATTCTCACTTTTACATCATTATTGTTATGATTAATACAATTCTGGTAATTATTATCATTATTACCCTAATAATTGCCGAAATCACCAAAGAAATCGAAAAAAATCATTTTGGAGTATACTCTCAAAAGCTAATATTTCGCTAGATTTTGCCGCTTTTTCGATTTTGGGAATGTTTTTCTATACTTTTTTATATTATATATGGACACAATTCTCTTATTATCATCATCGTTATCATGATTATCATCATTATATCGTTATCATCATCATTATCATATTATCATCATTATCATCATTATTGCAATTATTACATCATTATTGCAATTGTTATCATTATTATTGCAATTATTGGAGTTATATATAATTTTTGCAATAATACTAATAACCACAACAATAATAATAGTAATAACAAATAACAATAATAACGATTTATAATAATTATTTATATCATATCTATTAGTATCGTTATTACTGAAATTATTACTGTTATAATAATATTTTTGCAATTATACTACCGTACAATAATAATAATGATAATAATAACAATAATAATACTAATAACAATATTATAACCATACATTATTATTTTATACTTATACTTATTATTATTATTGTTATTATTACAGATATAATAGATTTTTTGGCAATAATACTAATAATTAAGATAATGTATATAATATAATATAATAATAATAATAATAATAATAATAATAAAATAATATAATAATTTTAATAATATTCAAATGTTATCAAAATTCTCTTTATTCTCACTTTTATCATCATTATTGTTATGATTAATACAATTCTGGTAATTATTATCATTATTACCCTAATAATTGCCGAAATCACCAAAGAAATCGAAAAAACGTCATTTTGGAGTATACTCTCAAAAGGCTATATTTCGCTAGATTTTGCCGCTTTTTCGACTTTTGGGAATGTTTTTCTTATACCTTTTTTATATTATATATGGACACAATTCCTCTTATTATCATCATCGTTATCATGATTATCATCATTATTATCGTTATCATCATCATTATCATCATTATCATCATCATTATCATCATTATTGCAATTATTATCATCATTATTGCAATTGTTATCATTATTATTGCAATTATTGGAGTTATAGTATATTTTTTGCAATAATACTAATAACCACAACAATAATAATAGTAATAACAAAAATAACAAGTAATAACGATTTTATAATAATTATTTATATCATTATCTTAATTAGTATCGTTATTACTGAAATTATTACTGTTATAATAATTATTTTTGCAATTATACTACCAGTACAAATAATAATAATGATAATAATAATAATAATAATAATAATAAGAATAATAATAATAATTTTAATAATATTCAAATGTTATCAAAATTCTCTTTATTCTCACTTTTATCATCATTATTGTTATGATTAATACAAATTCTGTAATTATTATCATTATTACCCTAATAATTGCCGAAATCCACAAGAAATCGAAAAAAACGTCATTTTGGAGTATACTCTCAAAAGGCTATATTTCGCTAGATTTTGCCGCTTTTTCGACTTTTGGGAATGTTTTTCTTATACCTTTTTTTATATTATATATGGACACAATTCCTCTTATTATCATCATCGTTATCATGATTATCATCATTATTATCGTATCATCATCATTATCATCATTATCATCATTATCATCATCATTATCATCATTATTGCAATTATTATCATCATTATTGCAATTGTTATCATTATTATTGCAATTATTGGAGTTATAGTATATGTTTTTGCAATAATATTAATAACCACACCACAAAATAATAATAGTAATAACAATAATAATAAATATAATAACGATTTATAATAATTATTTATATCATTAATCTTAATTAGTATCGTTATTACTGTAATTATTACTGTTATAATAATCATTTTTGCAATATATAACTACCAGTACAAATAATAATAAATGCTAATAATTAACAATAATAATACTAAATAAACAATATTATAACACTAGCATTATTATTATTTACTGATACTTATTTATTATTGTTATATCTACAGATATAATAGAATTTTTGGCAATGTACAATAATTAAAGATAATAGTAATAATAATAATGATAAATAATAATAATAATTATAATAATAATAATAATAATAATAATAATAAAATAATAATAATAATAATAATTTTTAATAATATCAAAATGTTATCAAAATCTCTTATTCCACTTTTATCATCATTATTGTTATGATAAATACAATTCTGGTATTATTATCACTATTACCCTAATAATTGCCGAAATCCACCAAAGAAATCGAAAAAACGTCATTTTGGACTTATACTCTCAAAAGGGCTAATTTCGCTAGAATTTTGCACTTTTCGACTCTTGGGGAATGTGTTTCTTATACCTTTTTTATATTAATATATGGACAAAAATTCCTCTTATTATCCATCATCGTTAGTAATGATCTTGATTATCATCATTATTATCGTTATTATCATCCTTATTATTCATTATCATCATTATGCAATTATTATCATCATATTGCAATTGTTATCATTATTATTGCAATTTATTGGAGTTATAGTAATATTTTTGCCTAATAATATAATAACCACAACAATAATAATAGTAATAAACAATAATAATAACAATAATAACGATATTTATAATAATATTTATATGATTATCTTAATTAGTATCGTATTACTGTAAATTATTATTGTTATAATAAATTATTTTTGCAATTATACTACCAGTACAAATAATAATAATTGATAATAATAACCTCAAGAATAATACTAATAACATATTATAACCATTAGCATTATTATAATTATACTTATACTTATTATTATTATGTTTTATTTACAGATAAATAGATCTTTGGCAATACTGATACTAATAATATAAGATAATAGTAATAAATAATAATAATATAATAATAATAATAATAATAATAATAATAATAATAATAATAATAATAATAATAATAATAATAATTTTAATAATATTTCAATGTTATCAAAATTCTCTTTATTCTCACTGTTACATCCATTAGTGTTATGATTATACAATCTGGTAATTATTATCATTATTAACCTAACTAATTGCCGAAATACCAAGAATCGAAAAAAACGTCATTTTGGAGTTATACTCGCAAAACGGCTATATTTCGCGATTTTGCCGCTTTTTCGCACTTTTGGGAATGTTTTTCTCCTACCTTTTTGGATATTATATATGGACACAATTTCCGACTTATATAATCACCGTTATCATCATTATCATCATTATTCGTTATCATCACATTATCATTCATTATCATCATTATCAATAGTCATTATCATCATTTATTGCATTATTTCATCATTATTCGCAATTGTTATCATTATTATTGTAATTATTGGAGTTATAGTATTATTTTTGCCAATAATACTAATAACCACAAAACCAATAATAATACTATAACAATAATAATAACATAATAACGATTTGTTTAAACTAATTATTATATTCATTATCTAATTAGATCGTTATAATATTGTAATATTTAATGTTATAATAATTATTTTTGCAATTATACTACCAGTACAAATAAAAATAATGCTATAATAAAAAATATTAATACTAAAACAATATATAACACTAGCATTATTATTATTATACTTATACTTATATTATTATTGTTATTATACAGATATAATAGTTTTTTGGCAATGATACTAATAATAAGATAATAGTAATAAAAATAATAAATAATAATAATAATAATAAAATAATAACATAATAATAATAATTTTAAAATATTCACAAATGTTATCAAAATTTCTCTGATTCTCACTTTTATCATCATTATGTTATGATGAAAAAATTCTGGTAGGGGTAAGTATTATTATTATTACCCTAATTAATTGCCGAAAGCACAAAGAAATCGAAAAACGTCATTTTGGAGATACTCTCAAAAGGCTATATTTCGTAGATTTTGCCGCTTTTTCGACTTTTTGGGAAGGTTGTTCTTATACCTTTTTTATATATATATGGACACAATTCATCTTATTATCATCATCGTTATCATGATTATCATCATTTATTATCGTTATCTCATCATATTCATAATTATTATCATTATCATCATCATTATATCATTATTGCAATTTATTATCATCAATTGCAAACGAGATGTATCAGTATTATTGCAATATTGGAGTTATAAGTATATATTTTTTGCACATAAACTATATAACCACAAACAATAATAACGTAATAACAATAATAATAACACTAATAACGATTTTATAAGAATTATATATCATATCTTAATTAGTATCGACAACCCCCCCTTTATTTACTGTAATTATTTGACTGTCTAATAATTATTTTTGCAATCATAATACCAGTACAAATAATAATAATGATAATATATAAACAATAATAATACTAATAAACAATATTATTAACCACTATCATTTATTATTATTATACTTATACTTATATTATTATTGTTATTATTACCGAATAATAGATTTTTTGGCAATGATACTAATAATTAAGAAATAGTAATAAATAATAAGAATAATAATAATAATAATAATAATAATAATAATAATAATAATAATTTTATAATATTCAAAATGTTATCAAAATTCTCTTTATTCTCCACTTTATCCCACCCCCAATCATTATTGTTATGATTAATACAATTATGGTAATTATATCATTATTACCTAAAATTGCCGAAATCACCAAAGTAATCGAAAAAAACGTCATTTTTGGAGTATACTCTCAAAAGGCTATATTTCGCTAGATTTTGCCGCTTTTTCGACTTTTGGGAATGTTTTCTGATACCTTTTTATTTTAATATGGACATAATTCCTCTTATTATCTTTCATCGTTATCATGATTATCATCATTATGATCGTTATCATCATCATTATCATGATATCATCATTATCATCATCATTATCATCATTATTGCAATTTATTATCATCATTATTGCAATTGGTTATTATTATTATTGCAATTATTGGAGTTATAGTAATTTTTTTGCAATAATACTAAAACCACAACAATAATAATAGTAATAACAGTAATAATAACAATAATAACGATTTTTAATAATTATTTATATCATTATCTTAATTAGTATCGTTATTACTGTAATTTTTACTGTTATAATAATTATTTTTGCAATTATACTACCAGTACAAATAATAATAATGATAATAAATCAATAATAATACTAATAACAATATTATAACCACTAGCATTATTATATTATACTAAAATTATTATTATTATTGTTATTATTACAGATATAATAGATTTTTTGGGCAATGATACTAATAATTAAGATAATAGTAATAAAAAAATAATAATAATAATAATAATAATAATACAATAATAATAATAATAATTAATAATATATTTAAAATATAAGTTATCAAAATTCTCTTTATCTCACTTTTACTCATTATTGTTATGATTAATCCCAATTCTGGAAATTTATTATCTTTTTCCCCTAATAATTGCCGAAATCACCAAAGAAATCGAAAAAACGTCATTTTGGAGTATACTCTCAAAAAGGCTATATTTCGCTAGATTTTGCCGCTTTTCGACTTTTGGGGAATGTTTTTCTTATACCTTTTTTATATTATATATGGACAAAATTTCCTCTTATTATCATCACCGTTATCATGATTATAATCATTATTTCGTTATCATCATCATATCATCATTATCATCATTATCATCATCATTATCATCATTATTGCAATTATTATCTCTTTATTGCAATTG
>NW_023649296.1:0-6455 GCF_015228065.2 Penaeus monodon | reverse complement strand
ACAACTTATCTTAACAAATGATGTTGTCTATATAGTTTCAAATGTTTTAGATTCTCTTACTTTCATGTGACTGATACCCTGATAGTCAGTAGAAACTTTATTAATTATTGTGCAATTTAACTTTTAAATTCTCTCTCTCTTTCTCTCTCTCTCTTTCTTTCTCTCTGTCTTTCTCTCTCTTTCTCTCTCTCTCTCTCTCCCTCTCTCTCTCTTTCTCTTTCTTTCTCTCTGTCTTTCTCTCTTTTCTCTCTGTCTTTCTCTTTCTTTCTCTCTGTCTTTCTCTCTCTCTCTCTCTCTCTCTCTCTCTCTCTCTCTCTCTCTCTCTCTCTCTCCTTCTCTCTCTCTCTATTTCTTACGCACTCTCTCGTTTTCTCTCTTTCTCCCTCTCTCTCCTTTTATTCTCTCTCTTCACACTTTCCCTCTCTCTCCTTCACCCCCCTTCTTCTCTCTCTCTCTCTCTTCCCCTCTCCCTCACCCTCTCTCTTCCCTCTCCCTCCCTCTCCCTTCCCCCTTCCCCATTCCCTCCCTCTCTCTCCCTCCCTCCCTCCCTCCCTCCCTCCCTTTCCATCCCTCCCTCCCTTCCCCCTTCGTTCCCCTCCCCTCCCTCTTCCCTCTCCCTCCCTTTCCTCCCCTTCCTCCCTCCCTCCCCTTCCCTCCCTCCCTCCCCTTCCCTCCCTCCCTCCCCTTCCCTCCCTTTCCCTCCCTCCCTCCTCGCCTATCTCTCTTAACACAAGTAACACCGTAACAACGAAAATCTTCTTACGCCAAAGACCCTGAATACACGGAACTGCTTCCTCTCTCTCGACAAATAATCTCTTGCTCTTGTTTGCGAATTGGGACATCGTCTTTTGGGCTCGAAAGGGATTGCAAATAAAAGGAAGAAAGAAAAGGAAGAAAGAAAGAAAAAAGAATAATAAAGGTATATTTAAAGATAGAATAAAAATAAAATAAAATAAAATAAAATAAAAATAAAATAAATGAAAATAAAGAGAAAAGGATGTCTCGAAAGGAATTACGAAAAAAAAGGAAAGAAAAAAAAAAATAAAATAAATAAAAAAAATAAAATAGAATAAATGAAAAAAGGAAGAAGAAGAAAAAAGAATGATAAAAGTATAATAAGAATTAAAAAAAAAAAAAAAAAAAAAAAAAGGATGTCTCGAAAGGGATTACGAAAAAAAGGAATAAGAAGAAAAGGAAGAAAAAAGGAATGATAAAAGTATGAGAAAAAAAAAGAAAGATGAAAAGAGAGAGAGAAAAAAAAAAATTTGAAATATGATTTAAGCAAAAATATAAAAAGAAAAAAAAATCAGCCTTGAAGAGCTTAGACATAAATAAATAAATAAATAAACAAATAAATGAAAAAATAAAAGAATAAAGAACGAAAAAAAGAGAAAAAATCATGTTTAGACCTAAATAAATGAATAAATAAATAAATAAATAAAAATAAAATATAAAACAGCAAAAAAATAGAATAAAAATGAATTATAAAGCAAAAAAAAATCATAAGAAACTAAATAACTAAGCAAACAAATATATAAACAAATAAACAAACAAATGAATAAACAAAACAAATAAACAAAAATAAAAAAAAATTAAAAGGGAAAAAAAAAAAAAAAAAAAAACAAAAAAGAAAAAAAAAACTAAAAAAAAAAAAATAAAAAAACAAAAAAAAGAAAAAAATAAAAAGGAAAAAAAAAACCCCAAAAAAATTTAATAACTCGGAAACCCCTTTTCCTTAAAAAAAAACCCTTTGTCCTTTCCCCCTTTTTTTTTCCCCCCCCCCCTTTTTTGAAACCCCCTTTTTTTCCCTTTCCCCCCCCTTTGTCTTTTTTTTTTTCCCCCCCTTTTCCCCTCTCCTTCCTCGGAAATTTCCCCCCTTTTTTTCCCCCCTTCCCCCATCCCTTTTCCCTCCTCCCCCCTCTTCTCCCCCTTCTTTCCCCCCCCCTCTTTTCCCCCCTCTTTTTTCTTTCCCCCTCCTCTCTTTCTCTCTTCTTTCTTTTCCCCCTCTCTTTTCCCCCCCTCCCCTTTTCTCCCCTCCCTCTCCTTCTCCCTCCCTCCCCTTTTTCCCCTCCCTCTCTTTCTCCCCTTTTTTCCCTCTCTTTTTCCCCCCCTCTCTTTCTCCCTCCCTTCTTTCTCCCCCCCTCTCTTTCTCCCCCCTCTTTCTCCCCCCTTTCCCCTTTCTCCCTCCCCCTTTCTTTTCTCCCCCCCTCCTCTTTCCCCCCCTCCCCCCCCCCTCTTTCTCCCCCCCCTCTTTTTCCCCCCTCTCCTCTTTTTTCCTTCCCTCTCTTTCTCCCTCTTTCCTTCCCCCTCCCTCTCTTTCTCCCTCCCTCTTTTTCCCTCCCCCCCCTTCTTTCTCCCTCTCTCTTTTTCCCCTCCCTCTTTTTTCCCCCCCCCCTTTCCCTTTCTTCCTTTTCCCTTTCCCCCTTTCCCCCCCCTCCCTCCCTCCCCCCCCCCCTCTCTCCCCCCTTTCTTACGAGCGCAGAAGAGGACGAAGCATTTTGGAACAGCGGACGAGGCGAAGAGAAAGAAGGAGAACAGGTTTTCCTCCTCCTCCTCCTCCTCCTCCTCCTCCTCCTCCTCCCCTCCTCCCCCTTTCCCCCCTCCTCCCCTCCTTCCTCCCCCTTTCCCCCCTCCCCCCCCCCCCTCCTCCTCCTCCTCCTTCCCCCCCCCAATCCTCCTCCTCCCCCTCCCCCCCAATCCTCCCCCTCCCCCTCCCTCTCCTGGGACTCGTTTCTCGTCGAAGCGGGTTCGGGTTTTCCCAAAAAAAAAAAATTTTTTAATTTTTAATTGGTATGATTTTTGGGATTTTTTTTTTTTTTCGGGGGGGGAAAATTTTTTTTTTTTTCTAAAAGGGGAGAGGGAAGATAGTTTTATGTCTGGTGTTTTTTTTGGTTGTGGTTGGCAAAAAGTAAAAAATACATAGAGGGGATATTTATTAAAATTATTATAATATATATTAAATATTATAATAATAAATATATAAAACAAAATATTCATGAATTTTATATTTATATGTATATTAATATATATAAAATTAGTTATTATATATAATATAATATATTACAACATAATATAATTATACATATATAGATATATATATATTATTATACAAAATATATATATAATTTTTACACACAACACACCCCCCAAATACAACACAGACATACACACATACACCCCCACACACACACAAAACACACACACAAACACCCACACCCACACACAAAACACACACACACACACACAACACCCCCAAAACCACAAAAATTTTTAAAAGTTTATTACTATATTTTAAATTAATAATTAAAAAAATATTAGATACCGCTTAAAAAAATAAATTTACAAAAATTTTTATATATAAAATTATATTTTTTAAAAATAATATATATAATAAATTTAAAAGGGGGTGTAAATATATATATAAAAATTAAAATCTAATAATAAATTAGATAAATTATTTTTTAAAATATATATTATAAATATATATATTTATTATATAATATTATATTTATAGTTACATTGTTTTTTAATATATAAAATTTAATATATATATTTTAATATTATAATTATATCTATTTCACCCAAAAATCTTTTTTAATTTTAAATTTATATATATATATATAGATATACCAATATATGTATGTACATAATTATAATATATTAAAACCCTTAACCACCCACAAATACACAAAGACACCCCACACACACACACCCACACACACACAAACCCCACACACACACACAACACACACACACACAAACAAAACACACACACACAAAAAACACCACCACACACACACAAAAAAATAGAATAAAAATTTTAATATATAAAAAAATTTTTAAAATTTTATATATATATTATAATATTATTTAAAAATTTTATAATATATATTTTATATATATATAATATATATAATAAAATTATTATATATATTATATTATTTTATTTATATAAAATATATTTTATATCAAATATCTTTATTATTTATATATATTATATATAATATATATATCTATAAAATTATATTATTATTTTATATAAAACTCTATATAATATATATTATATTATATATATATACCCTTATATATAATATTATATATATATATATTATTATTTTTATTTTGTTGGTGGTGGGGTGTGTATTTGGTGTGTGTGTTGTGGGTGTGTGGGGTGTGGGTTTGTGTGTGTGGGGGTGTGTGTTGTGGTGTGTGTGTGTTGTGTGGTGGTGTCTGTGTGTATTTGGGGGTTGGGGGTATATGAAAATTTTAATATATATATATATAATGAACCTACATATATTTATAATATATATAATATATTAATTAATATATATATAATTAATTATATTTGTGTGAAAATAAAATATTTTATATATAATATATATATATATATATAATAATATATATTATTATTATATTTTTTTATTTTAAACAATATAAAATATATATAATTTTATATATACACATATATATATATATATTATTATATATTTTCTATATTTATAATTTAAAATTTTATTATATATTTTATGTTTATTTTAAATATTTATATAAAAATATATATTTTTTATATTATATATATATTGGGGGGGTTTTTGTGTGTGTGTGTGTGTGTGTCCCTTGGGGTGTGTGTGTGTGTTTGTGTTTTGGGGTGTGTGTGTGTGGTGTGTGTGTGTGTGTGTGTTTGTGTGTGTGTGTGTGTGTGTGGTGTTGTGTGTATGTCTTTTGTGTTTTGGGGTGGGTGTTGTATGTGTTTTATAAATATTATATTTTAATTTATAATATTATATTTTATTTAATTTATATATATATATGAAATATGTTTAAAATAAAATATATATTAAAATAATCTATATATATATATTTATACCTTTAAAATTTATATATATTTATAAATTTGTATATATATATATTTATATATTATTTATATAAATATTATTTTAAATATAATAAAATATCCACCAGGGTGTTTTTTGGTTTTTTTCTCCCCAACCGAAAACCCAAAAGAAACACACGGGCCCAAAAAACGTATTTTCTTTCTCCCTTTGTAGAAAAAAAAAAATCTCCCCCCCCTAAAGAAAAAAAAAAACCCCAAAAACCATCCCAAAAACAAGACTAAAAAATTTTTTTTTTGGGGGAAAACCGAAACCCGTTTTCGAGGGAGAAAAATTCCCAGGAGAGGGGGGGGGAGGGGGGGTTTGGGGGGGAGGGGGAGGAGGAGGTTTGGGGGGGGGAAGGAGGAGGAGGAAGGAGGTTTGGGGGGGGGAGGGGGAAAGGAGGAGGGGGGAAAGGAGGAAGAGGGGGAGGGTTTGGGGAGGAGGAGGGGGAGGGGGGAGGAGGAGGAGGAGGAGGAGGAGGAGGAGGGAAGGAGGAGGAAAAGGAGGAGGAGAGGAGAAAGGAGGAGGAAAGGAGGAGGAGGAGAGGGGGGGGAGGAGGGGGGGAGGAGGAGGAGGAGGAGGAAAACCTGTTCTCCTTCTTTCTCTTCGCCTCGTCCGCTGTTCCAAAATGCTTCGTCCTCTTCTGCGCTCGTAAAAAAGGGGGGGAGAAGAGGGAGGGAGGGGGGGGAGGGATGGAAAGGGGGAGGGAGAGGAAGAAGGAAGGGGGGGGGGAAAGAAAAGGGGGGGAGAAAGAGGGGGGGGGAAAAAGGAGAAGGGGGGAAAAGAGAGGGAGGGGGGGAAAAAAGAGGGGGGGAGAAGGAAAGGAGGAGAAAAAAGGGGGAGGAAAAAGAGAAGAGGGGAAGAGAGGGAGGGAGAAAGAGAGGAAGGGTGAAAAGAAAGAGGGAAAAAGAGAGGGAGGAAAGAGAGGGGGGAAAAGGGAGAGGAGGGAAAAGAAGGGGGGAGAAAGAGAGGGGGGAAAAGAGGGGGGGAGAAAGAGAGGGAGGTGGGGAGAAAAAAAGGGGAGGAGGGAATAGATAGATAAAAGGGGGAAAAAGAGAGGGAGGAGAAAGAGGGGGGGGAAAAAGAGAGAGAGGGAAAAAGAGATGGAGGAAAAGAAGGAAAGAAGGGGGGAGAAAAGAGAAGGAAAAGGAGGGAGGGGAAAAAGAAGGGGGGAAAAGGAGAGGGGGGGAAAAGGAGGGGGGGGAGAAAGAGAGGGAGGAGGGAGAAAAAAAAGGAGGGAGAGAGAAAGAAAAAAAGAAAGAGGGGAGAGAAAGAAAGAGAGAGAAAAAAGAGAAGGGGGGAAAAAAGGGAGAGAGGGAGAAAAGAGGAGAGAGAAAGGAGAGAGAAAAGAGGGAGGGGAAAGAGAGAAGGGAGAAAGAGAGGGAGGAGAGAGAAAAGGAGGGAGGGGGGGAGGAAAAAAAAGGGGTTTTGTGACCACCGGACACGGCCGTCTTCCGAGGTCATGCGGAGCCCCCCGGGCGAATCTTTTTTTTTCTTCTTCTTTTTTTCTTTCTTTATGATTGATTCTTATTTTTGTTTTATTTATTTTGTTATTTGTTTTTTTTGTTTTTTTTTTTG
>NW_023649295.1:0-6456 GCF_015228065.2 Penaeus monodon | reverse complement strand
AAAAAAAAAGGGGGCCTTTAAAAAAAAAAAAAAAAAAGGGGGGGGGGGAAAAAAAAAAACAAGGTTTTTTTAAAAAAGGGGGGGGAAAAAAAGTTTTAACAAAACAAATTTTTTTCGGGGAAACAAAAAAACCCCCGGGAAAAAAAAAAAAAAAATTTTTTTGGGGGAAAAAATTTTTGGCCAAAAAAAAGGGGGGTTTTTAACCCCCCCTTTTTTTTTTTTTTTTTTGGGGGGCCCCAAAAATTTTTTTTTAAAAAAAAAATTAAAAAAAAAAAAATTTTTTTAAAAAAAATTAATTTTTTTTTTTTTTTTTAAAATTTTTTTTTTAAAAAAAAAAAGGGGGGAAAAAAAATTTTTTAAATTTTTTTTTTTTTTTTTAAAGGATAGGGGTTTTTTTTTGGGGGTTTTTTTTTTTAAAATTTTTTAAAAGAGGGTTTGGGGGGGAAAAATTTTAAAAAAAAAATTTTTTTTTTTTTAAAATTTTTGGGGGGGGGAAAGTTTTTTTTAAAAAAATTTTTTTTTAAATTTTGGGGGGGGGCTTTTTTAAAAAAAAAAACAAAAAATTTTTTCCCCCAAAAAATTTTAAAAAAAAATACATCCCCTTCTTTTAAAAAAACCCCCCCCCCTTAAAAAAAACCCCCCCCCAAAAAAAAAAGGGGGGGGGGGAAAAAAAAATTTTAACCCCGGGGGGGTTCCCCCCAATTTTTAAAAAAAGGGGGAAAAAAAAAAAGTTTTACCCCCCGGGGGAAAAAAATTTTGGGGGGGGCCCCTTTTTCCGAGGGAAGGGGGGGGTTTTTCCGGGGGGAAACCCCCCCCCCGGGGCCTTTTGGGGGTTTTTTTTTTTTGGAATTTGGTTTTTCGGGGGGTTTTGGGTTTTTTTTGGGGTTTTTTTTTGGGGGGGGAAATGGGGGGGGCCCCGTTGGTTTTGTTTTTTTTGTGGGTTTGCCCATTGTTTTTTTTTTTGGGGGGGGGCGGGTTGTTTTTTTTCCGTGGTGGGTTTTGGGGGGAAATTTTTTTTTTTTTTGGGGGAAAAAAATTTTTTTAAAAATTTGGGCCCCAAAAATTTTTAAAAAAAAAAAATTTTTTCCCAAAAAAAAAAAAAAAACCCCCCAAAAAAACCCAAAAAAAAAAAACCCCCCCCCCCCCCCACCCCAAAAAAAAAAAAAAAAAAAAAAAAAAAAAAAAAAATTAAAATAATTTTTCCCCCCCCCCCCCCCAAAAAAAAAAAAAAAAAACCCCCCCCCCCAAAAAAATCCTTTTTAGGGGGGGGGGGGAAAAAAACCCCCCGGTTTTTTTTTTTGGGGGAAAAAAAAAACCCGGCCCCCTTTCTTCCCCCTTTTTTGGTGGGGGGTTTTGGGGGGTTTTTTTAAAAAAAAAAATTTTTTTTTGGGGGGGGGGGTTTTTTTTTTTTTTTTGGAGGGGAAATTTTTTTTTTAAAAAAAAAAAAAAAAAAAAAATTTTTTTTTTTAAATTTTAAAAAAAAAAATTTTAAAAAAATTGGGGGAAATTTTTTAAAAAAATTTTTTTTTAAAAAAAGGGAAAAACCCTTTTAAAATTTTTTTAAAAACCGGGGGGGAAAAAAAAAAACCTTTCCCCCCAAAAAAAAAAAAAAAAAACCCCCTTTTAAAGGGGTTTTTATTTAAAAAAAATTTTTTTTTTCAAAATTTTAAAATTTTTTAAAAAAACCCCCAAAAAATTTTTGGGGGAAACCCAAAAAAACTTTTTTCCAAAACAGTAAAAAAAAATTTTTTTTTGGGGGAAAAAAAAAAAAAATTTCCCCCAACCCCCCAAAAAACTAAAAATTTAAAAAAAAGGGTTCCGAAAGTACCCCCCAAAAAAAGGGAAAAAATGTTCCCCAACAAAAAAAAAGAAAAAAGAGAAGAGAGGGAAATTTTTAATGTTTTTTTAAAAAAAAAAAATTAAAAGGTAAAAAAGGGGGGGGGGGAAATTAAAAAATTTTTAAAAATTTTAAAAAAAAGGGGGAAAAAAAAACCCAAAAAAAAAAAGGGAAAAATAAAAAAAAACCCAAAAAAACAAAAAAAAACCCCCCAAAAAGAAGGGAAAAAAAAAAAAAACCCAAAAAAGAAGAAAAAAAAAACAAAAAGGGAGGAAAAAAAAAAAAAGGGGGGGAAAAGAAAGAAAAAAAAAAAATTTTTTTAAAAACAAAAAAAAAAAAATTTTTTAATTAGCCCCTTTAGAAAAAAGGAAGCTGGAAAAAATCCAATAATAAAAACACAAAGGCCCCATTTAATTTAAAAAAAAAAGGAAAAAAAAATCCAAAAAACCCAAAAAAAAAATTTTTAAAAAAAACCCCAAAAAAAAAAATAACAACCCCCCTTTAAAATTTTTTTAACAGGAAAGGGGGGGATAAAAGGGTTCCAATTTTTTCTAAAAAATTCCAATTTAAAAAAATAAAAAAAAAAAAAAATAATCAAAAAAAAATTTAACCCTTTTTAAAATTCCAAAATTGAATTTTAAAAATAAAAAATGGAAAAATTTTTGGGAAAAACAATAATTTAAAAAGAAAAAAAGTTAAACTACAAAGAAATTGCCCTTTGTCGGTGGGTTTAAATAAAATTAAATTTAAAAAATTTTAAAACCCAAAATGTTTAAAAGGGGAAATTTTGGGTGGCCTTGGGTTGGGGTTTTTAAAATTTAAAAATGGGCCATCATCCCAACCCCAAAAAATTTTGGGTTGGTTACGAAAAAAAACCCGCAGGGTTGGAAAGACGGAAAGAAATTCCCCAAGCCATACCCCCAAAGGATTTTAAAGTGGGGTTTTTGGTGTTCCCCCCAAAGGGGGTTTTTTTAATTTTCCTGCCCAATTTAAAACAATCCCAAAAGAACAGAAAATTTGGAAGATTGTTGGGGAAGGAGGAACCCCAAATTTTGGAAACCCGGGAACAAAAAACTGCCCTTTTGGGTCGAAAGGGAATTTCCCCCCGGAAAAATTTGCTTTTTTAAAGGTTAATTTTCCTTTTTTCCGAAAAAAAGGGCGGGAAAGGGGAAAAAAAAAATTTTTTCGACGGTTAAATTTTCCCCAACCATGAAACTGATACGGGCCATTTTTGGTTAGGGGGTAAATCCCCTAAAAGTTAAAAATTTTTTAAATAAACATAAAATTGGGGGGGAATTGTTTGGTTTCCAAATTTTTTTTAAATTTTGCCCTTTTTTATTATAACTCCTTTAATATTTTTAATTTTGGGTCGGTTTTTTTTGGTTTTGGGGGGTTTGGGGGGGAATTTTTTTGGGGTTGGGTTTTTCAATTTGTAAATTTTTTTTTATATTAGGCTCTCGGGGTTCCTTTTCCCCCGCCTGGGCGAAAGAATGTGAGGATAACCCCCTCACACTATGCTATTACGCCCCAATTGGGGGCATTGTGGGGGCTTTATAAACTGGTAAACTTGCCATTTCTCTCCATTTGTTCCCATGTTTCACTGGAGTGGTTCCCCCTTTTCCAGGGGGGCCGTTGGGGAACAGGTCACCTCCCACAGAAAAGGAAATTTAAAAAGTCAATTTCCTGGGCGAAAAGAAATGGGTGACGGAATCCGGGGAAAAAAAGGGGCCAAAAAGACCGATACAGTTTTGGGCACCAGGCGGAGCCGCAGGGGGAAGGGTTTTGCCCAGAACGAGGGTAAAAGCAAACAATGCCTCAGAGAAACAGCGGTTCCGAATTTCTGCCTAAAGGGGTTTGACTTTCGGAAGCCTTTCATCCTCAATAAAAAATCCCCACACAAGGAAAAGTGGATTGTTTTGTTTTAGGGGTGGAAATTCCCCCATAGCATTTTGACCATGGCACGGACGGGAACTACGTGGCCAAGGTTTGTTTTTGTTTTGGGGATGAACCCCCCCATAGATTTAGACTAGTTTAGACTAAACTACAAAGAAGCAGTCGGGCACCACTACCGTACATACGTTACTCACCCAATGTAAATGTATGTGTCAATTTATTCATATATCTCTTTTACTATATTTCTCTCTTTCTTTTAAATAAAATATTT
Organism: Penaeus monodon; assembly: GCF_015228065.2. Lineage (NCBI taxonomy): Eukaryota > Metazoa > Arthropoda > Malacostraca > Decapoda > Penaeidae > Penaeus > Penaeus monodon. Next base: position 2,455 of record NW_023649295.1, on the reverse strand, counting down.
ATATAATATTATAAAATTATATTATATATATATATTGTGGTGTGTGGGTTGGTGTGGTGGGGGGTTTGTGTGTTTGTGTTGTGTGGTGTGTGGGTGCGTGGTGCGTGGCGTTGGCGTGGGGGTATGTTTGGTAAAAAAAAAGTAGAGTAAACCCAATAGAAAAATATAAAGTGGGAGTAAAGACCAACAATAAAAACAACAAAAATAATAACAAACCAATGAAAAAACCCACCATGTGGATATTATCTTTTGAACCTTTCCCAAAAGCAATTACCAAAATCACACATACCCCGTTGTACAAAACACAGGAGACAAAACCCCTCGCTCTCCCCTCTTTCCTCCTTTCCCCTCTCTTTTCAAGGAAATGTTGTAGGAAAAACCTTTTCAATTTCGAAAATCCGCTTGAACGGCACCCAAGGGAATTCATTACAAGCAGGAGGCGAGAAAGCAAGCTTGGTACTCATTATCAATACAACGTTTACAGGGTACACTGCACATCCGCCAGGGAGATTGTCGAGAGGAGTTTCGAAGCGAGCTTTGTTGGGTTGATAGTTTTTAACCTTTTTGGAAACCGAAATTGTGTATTGATGGATTACTGGATGTAATTTCGAATATGGAGAAAATGATGGAAGGAGAGAGAAAGGGGAAATAAGACCAAAGAGCTAAATGAGGGGTGGTGGTGATGAATGGGTAAAGAGATAATGATGGGGGATGATAAATTTATGATGATGATGATTTTAATAATAATAATAAATAATAATAATTAAAAATAAAAATTTTAAAAAAAATAATATAATAATAATTTTTAAATAATAATAATAAATTAAATAATAATTTTATTAACATTTAATATCATACCCATTTTATATTTAAAATTCTTGATAATTAAAAATAAAACCATTAAGGACTTTATTTTTTCATTTTCATATTAGAATTTAAATGTACGCCCCCCCTAAAAGAAAGCAAAAAATTAAAAAACAGTATGCAATTGAATATGAAACAAAAAAAAATTTCATAAAAAGAAAAAAAAATTTGGCTTCCTTTTTTTTACTATAAAATTTAGGATACAATTTTGACAAGGGCCCCCCTTTAAACATTTTAAAAACAGAATCGGGAGGTCTACCGGGTTCGTAGAACAATCATTCTTACGAAATTTTTTTCTTCTTATTAATTTTTTTTCCCTTCGCAAATTGATAAATACGGTAAAGAAAGACAATATCCCGGGAAAAAACGCAAAAAAACCAACTTCCCCTCTGCGTCCGCGACGAAATGAAAAAAACAAAAAGTCGTTGAAAGCGACGGAAAAAAATCGGACGGATTCGTAAGCGCATGGCGTAAAAGGCGGGGGGGGAAAATCAAATGAACCAAAATATTTGCAAATTGAAACTACGTCCCCCAAGGAAATCCCCCAGAAAAAAACCAACAAAAAATAAAATAATTCATCCTTAACAAAGAACTGGGCAAGAAAAAAGGGGGTTGGAAAAAATAAAAGTTTCTAGGCGCAATGGCCCCCCGGGGGGGAAATAAAATGAGAAATTCAAAATCATAAAATACGAACGCGAGTTTTTATCAAACAAGGAATACGTCGGGTTAGACCTCCCAACAAGAAAAGGACAGACACCCGGCCCCATCACCGGTCCTTCTAAAAGGCCCGCGTTTTAAAAAATTCTCGTGTAAAACAGCATCAGATTGGGGGAACGATTAAACCGGAATTTTTCCTTTTGTGTAATTGGTTAAAACCTGTTAACGGGGGGTTTCTAATCCCCTTCCCCGGGAACATGTGAGGGAAAAGATTTTGTGGCCGGCCCGGTGGGGGAAATTTCCCCCAAAGGGTTTTGGCCCCCCCCAAAAAAACCCGAAACCCCGCCCCTTAAATCCTTGCCGGGCCTATCCCCAAAAAAACCCCTGGGGTGAAGTTGTAGCCGGGGAAACTGGGTTTGGGGGGGGTGCCCCGGGGGGTTTTTAGGGGCACCCCGATTAAAGAGGCGAGGGCCCCCTTTTGGGGTTTTCCCCCATAGTTTAATTTTCCCCAAAAGGCCAACCCCCTTAAATTGAAACCTATTGAATTTTTCCGCCCCCCCACGGGACCGTGGGTTTTTGTTTGCGAAAAAAGGATGTGGGGTCGTTGGAACCCTTTGAAAAAACTAGGGAAATTTTGTTCTAAAAAATTGGGTTTAATTCCTCTTTAAATTTCCATTTAGATTATCATCCCCCTTTGTTTTACGCCCAAATCTAATTTTAGGGGCGGCCCCCTTTGTAATTATTCTGCCAGGGATTTCCGGCAAAAAATCCCCCCCCCGGGGGGGGGAAAAAAAAAAATTAAAATTTGTTTCAAAAAAAAAAAAATTTTTAAAATTTGCCCAAAAAAAAAGGTTTAAATTATTGGGTTTTTTTTAAAAAAAAATTTTTTTTAAAATTTTTAGGGCCCCCTTTGGGAAACCCCAAAACCTTTAAA
>NW_023649293.1:20000-30000 GCF_015228065.2 Penaeus monodon | reverse complement strand
ATTTGTATAGGTCATCAGGTTCAATTCGTTTATCTGCTCTAAGTTTCTTTATTTTGTTTATATTACCTGCATTATTTGTCACAAATACAAATATACAAATATATAAAAGAACTTTGTAACAAACGTGTCCAAAGTTGTCTATCTATTTATCTATCTGTGTGTGTGTAGATATATATGTATATATATAAATATATATATATATATATATATATATATATATATATATATATATATATATATATAAAATATATATGTATATGTATATATGTATATAGATATTTATTTATTTATATATATGTATATTTATACATATATATATATATATATATATATATATATATATATATGAATATATAAATATATATACATATATACATATACATATACATATAAGCACACACACAAACACATATATATACATATGTAAATATATATACATATATATCTATATGCATACATACATATATATATTTACATATGTAAATATATATATACATATATATAATATGTAAATATCCAGATGAATTTTGAAACTGTAGTCTCATTTTCAATAAATCTAGTTTTTGTATTGTGACAAACCCGTATATTCATTCTCAACATATGGAAACCCGTGACTTTGCCGTAAAGAGAGGGTCTCGCCCACACCCTTTCAGATGGGAAAGACAAGGGCCTGCCCTGCCTGCCTCAGTTCCTCTTGACGAGATGAATCTACCGAGAGCGACTGAACAGGGCCCAGAGGGTAAGAGTTTACAAACCTTCGTCGGCGACTGCACATTTATGTTCATAGGCTGTTTTAGTATGAATGAAAAACATTCTTTCAAAAACTCTCCTGAAAGCGTAATGAATATGATTAGTATCTTAACGTACTGAAAGGTACAACGCATAGCACCACCCGAGATGATAATAAATGCTTCATGTGTGAAAAACTAAGAACTGGACACCATGGAGAATGGGCAGTTACTAGCAAATAAGCAGATTAGACTGTTAAGCAAACAGCGACAAATACTAGCCAATGAAAATGAAAATGACGTATATTGTCATTCTGGTAGCCATTCTGTCATTTTGGTTGTCATATTGTCATGTGTGGTTGCCAGATTGTCATGTCATTCTAGTTGCCATGTAATTATGGTTATCATGTAATTATGGTTGTCATTTCATTCTGGGTGCCATTTCGTCATTCCGGTTGTCATGTCATCTTTGTTGCCAAATTATTGTCATAATTATGGTTGCCACATTGTCATTCTGGTTGTTATATTGTTACTCTGGTTGCCATTTTGTCATTCTGGTATTCATTCTGTCATTCGGGTTTGCCATATTGATGTATTTTTCCTTTTGACTCTCGCATGAAAACCATCTTATTAGAGACAGTCATTTTTTTATTACTGATTTTTTTGTATATTGTGATCTTCGAGTTTATTATTTAACATGATGACTAATCAGTTAAAAATGAATTAATCTAGAAATTTATAATTATATTGTTTATTATATAACTGAATCGTTTGATTTCAGTCAACTGAAATTACGAAATTTGGTTTGATTGATGATACACAGTTGCTTCAGTTAACAATGAATTTGCTTGTTAATTTATCATTACGGATATATGTTTAATACTCCATTCAGCATATGATTTTGATCCGCCCGGGGCACTAATTACCCTCATTAATCCCCACTAATAAGGAGAGGATAATGATAAGCGAATAAGTTTATATTTAACATCATCTATTGTTTATTTAATATATTTTATAATATTTTTTTATTACTATGTTTGTTATTCATTCGTAATTTAAATATTTTATTATTATTGTATCTGCTATTTATTCACTTCTTATTTTCATGATTGTATCATAATTTTTTTTATTTTATCATCTTAGTGTTGCATTTATATTTGGTAATTAGTTTTTTATTATTGATACTATTGTACTTATCATTTATTCAATATCTTTTATTACTGAATTTCTCCTTTATTTTCTCTATTTCCTTTTTACTACCGTAGATATTATTTCATTCTTCATTATATATTTCTAGTTATTTTTGCAATCAATTCTCAGATTATTGATTTTCGCTTCCCTTCCAGCTTATGTTTTAATCTTATTTTTATGTTCTCAAAATTCTTCACTTTCTTTTTTTTTTCCTTTTTTCTTAATTTTCACTTTTATCGTCTTCATGTACTGTTTTTTCTTACAATTAATATATATATATATATCTATCTATCTATATATATATATATATATATATATATATATATATATATATATATTTTTTTTTTTTTTTTTTTTTTTTTTTTTTTTTTTTTTTTTTAATTCCACTTTCCTTGTTCTTATTATTATTCAACTTATTCTTTTCTTATTATTATTATTAATCTTATTCTCTTCTTATTGTTCCATTTTATTTGGGTCGCTTCTTCCCCTTTTCGTCTTCTCCTTTTTCTTCGTCTCATTCTTCCCTTATTGCTTCGTCTTATTTGGATCGCTTCTTCCCCTTTTCGTCTTCTTGTTTGTCTTTGTCTCATTCTTCCCTTATTGCTTCGTCTTATTTGGATCGCTTCTTCCCTTCTTCTGTTCCTTCCGAGGTTCCGGCTGCGCCCTCGAGCAGCGTCGTCGTTCCAGCCAATGGGAGAAGACTCCCGCTGGATGATCCAATGGCGGGCCTCCTTCCTCGTCGAGCCCCACTTCCCCCTCCTCCTTGGGAATGCCATTGGTCGAGCCTCTATGTGAGGGCGGAGCTTAGTGCCAGTTGGAGGTGTGGCTGAGAGAAGAGAGTCGCCGAGGGGGCAGAGCCTCGTGCTGTTGGGGGTGTAGCCAGCATGAGAGGTGGGCGGGGTCAGAGGCACAGAGGCACACACACATATTTATGAAAAAATATATACATATATGTACATATACATATATATTAGGTGTGTGAACATATATATAATATATATATATATATATATATATATATATATATATATATATATATATATATATATATATATATATATATATATATATATATATACATACATACATATAAATAAATGCATTCATACATACACTCACATATTTATATAGATAGATAGATTCGTAGATAAATAGATAGGTAGATATGTATTCATACATATGTATGTGTGTGTATATGTACATATATATATATATATATATATATATATATATATATATATATATATATATATATATATATATGTGTGTATATATATAAGATCCATTTATTTATTTTTTTATTTATATGTGCATGTGTTTCTGTGTGTATAAGTATGTATATTTGTATAATTTATATGTCCAATTAGATAATTGGCTATCTACCTACCTTCCTACCTACACTTCTATCTACTTACCTACGTATCTACCTACCTAGTTATCTAGTCAGCCTTCTTACCGGCCCATCTATCTATTTGTGTATCTACCTGCCTAGTATCTTGGTTAGGTTAAGTCACGTTAGATTTCATTGCGTTTTCTTATATTACGTTAGGATATGTTTGAATAGGTTAAATTTGGTTAGGTTACGTTTCGTTAGGTATAGTTAGGTTAGGTTAGGTTAGTTTTATATAAGTTAGGTAGGTTGGCCTTGGTTAGGTTAGATAACGTTTAGGTGGGTTAGATTATGTTATTTTATGTTAACATAGGTTTAGTTGGTTTAGGATACGTTAGGATAGTTACGGATATATTAAGTTTAGTTCGGTTAGATTTGGTTAGGCTAGGTTAGGTTTAGTTATCTTCGGTTGTATTAAATTAGAATAGGTTTAGTTTCTTTTGTCCTGTTATGTTATCTTAGATTAGGTTTTAATGCGTTAGGTTTATTTATGTTATGTTCTGTTATATTAAGTTTAGGGATAGTTAGGTTAGGTTTCGTTAAGTTAATATATTTAGATTAGAGAAGGTTTAGTTATGTTATGTTGTGTTATGTTAGATTAGGTTTCGTTAGGTTCGGTTAGATTGATCTAATTAGGTTAGTATGGATTAGGTTAGGTTTAGTTATATTAGGGTATAGTAGGGTTTGGTTGGGTTGGGTTAGCTTAAGTTAAGATGGGTTAGCTTTAGTTTCCTTAGATAAGCTTAAGTTAAATTCGATTTGGTTGAGTTAGGTTAGGACAGAGTGTTACGTTAGAATATTTTACATTTACTTCAGTTAGCTTAGGTTAGTTTTGGGCTAGTTTTGGTCAGATTTAGTTCGTTTCGGTGATATTAGGTTTAGTTAGGCAAGGCTATGTGAGATTACTCATCAGGTTAGGTTTAGTTATAGCTTAAATATATTAGGCTTGGTTAGGTTAGGTTAGATTAGTTTAGGTTTAGTTATGTTTTTAGATTGAGTTAGATTTGGTTTAGTTAGGTTTGGGTTTAGGTTAGATTAAGGTAGGTTGGGTTTAGTTAGTTTTGGTAAAGTTTGATTAGTTAACTTTGGTTTAGTTAGAGTCCGGTTAGATGAGTTATGGTTAGATTAGTTTACAGTTGTAAAATTAGGTTAGGTTAAGTTTGGTTAGCTCACGTTTAGCTAGTTAGGGTTAGGTTTAGTTAGTTTTCGTTAAGTTAGTTTAGCTTATGTTTGTTTAGGTTAGTTCAGCTTCAGTTACGTTAGGTCTGGTTTAGTTAGGATAGGGTAGGGTACGTTAGCTTTGGTTAATTTACATTATTTAACCCAACCTAAGTAAATGTAATCCATCATTATTTAACCTAACCTAACAAAACCAAATCATAATCAACATAACCTAAATAAACCTAATCTTAATTAACATATCCTAATATAACATAAGATAATATAACGTTGATTGATCCTAATTCAAACTAACGAAACTACTTAACCAAAACCAAACTAAACTTACCCTAACATACTAACCTAACTAAACCAAACCTAACCTTACTAACTAAACCTAATCTAACATAACCTAGCTAACATAGCCTAACTGAACCTGAACTAACATCAACATACATCAGCTAATCAAACCTACCCCATACCAAAACCTCACTAAATCAAACCCAACCTAACTGGACCTAACATAATTTAATCTAACCTAACATAACATAACTGAACCTAACCTTAACTAAATGAACCTGACTTGACGAGATTTAACACGTGTCTCCGAGTGCCGGATGGTGTGGATTTATCATAAGCTATTTTCTCCGCCTTCACCCTGCCTTCGTGTGCGTAGATCTTCAGGAGTATGATCGGCTCGTCAGGGCCGGAGGATGCTTCAAGGACACGTGTTTTGTCTGAATGTATATGCAGAAGGGAGAGGCTGAGAGAGAGTGAGGGACGGAAATAGATAAATAGAGAGAGGGAGAGTGAATGAGTGAGAGTGAGACAGATAGACCCACACACACACACCTACTCACATATACACACGAGTATGTGTGTACACACACATACACACACACACACACACACACATATGAATGACCGAAAAGTGAACGAACGAACGACTAAACGAGCGAACGGCCGCCTCCGCCGTGCTCAAGACGTTCTCGTCCTCTTGTCCTCCTTCGCAGGCACTTTCGCCCGCAGGGAGACGGGCTCCTGGAGGAGGCGGCTGATCGCAGGACCGGAGCTTCTCCAGGCTGCTGTGCCCCCGCGGGTCATGCACCGCTGACCCAAACGCGCTCGCGAAAGGCCTCTGCACTCCGGTACTCCCTCGGTCCCCACCCCCTGTCTCTCTCTCTTTTTGCTTCTCTTTCTCTCTTCAACTCTCTTGCTCTTACATTTCTCCTTATCATTCTCTTTCTCCCTTTATCTCTCTCTTTTTCTTTATCGCTGTCTTTCTCTCTTCTTTATCGCTCTCTTTATATATATATATATATATATATATATAAAGAGAGCGATAAAGAAGAGAGAAAGACAGCGCTAAAGAAGAAGAGAGAGATAAAGAAGAGAGTGAGAGAGGAGGAAAGGAGAGAGAGGAAAGAGGAGAGAAGAGAAAGAGAGAGAGACTGAGGAGTGAATAGCGATACGGAAAAATGAAAAATCAAGAGGGAGAGGAAAGGGAGAAAGAGAAGCAAAAAGAGAGAGAGACAGGGGGTGGGGACCGAGGGAGTACCGGAGTGCAGAGGCCTTTCGCGAGCGCGTTTGGGTCAGCGGTGCATGACCCGCGGGGGCACAGCAGCCTGGAGAAGCTCCGGTCCTGCGATCAGCCGCCTCCTCCAGGAGCCCGTCTCCCTGCGGGCGAAAGTGCCTGCGAAGGAGGACAAGAGGACGAGAACGTCTTGAGCACGGCGGAGGCGGCCGTTCGCTCGTTTAGTCGTTCGTTCGTTCACTTTTCGGTCATTCATATGTGTGTGTGTGTGTGTGTGTATGTGTGTGTACACACATACTCGTGTGTATATGTGAGTAGGTGTGTGTGTGTGGGTCTATCTGTCTCACTCTCACTCATTCACTCTCCCTCTCTCTATTTATCTATTTCCGTCCCTCACTCTCTCTCAGCCTCTCCCTTCTGCATATACATTCAGACAAAACACGTGTCCTTGAAGCATCCTCCGGCCCTGACGAGCCGATCATACCCCTGAAGATCTACGCACACGAAGGCAGGGTGAAGGCGGAGAAAATAGCTTATGATAAATCCACACCATCCGGCACTCGGAGACACGTGTTAAATCTCGTCAAGTCAGGTTCATTTAGTTAAGGTTAGGTTCAGTTATGTTATGTTAGGTTAGATTAAATTATGTTAGGTCCAGTTAGGTTGGGTTTGATTTAGTGAGGTTAGGTATGGGTAGGTTTGATTAGCTGATGTATGTTGATGTTAGTTCAGGTTCAGTTAGGCTATGTTAGCTAGGTTATGTTAGATTAGGTTTAGTTAGGTAAGGTTAGGTTTGGTTTAGTTAGGTTAGTATGTTAGGGTAAGTTAGTTTGGTTTGGTTAAGTAGTTTCGTTAGTTTGAATTAGGATCAATCAACGTTATATTATCTTATGTTATATTAGGATATGTTAATTAAGATTAGGTTTATTTAGGTTATGTTGATTATGATTTGGTTTTGTTAGGTTAGGTTAAATAATGATGGATTACATTTACTTAGGTTGGGTTAAATAATGTAACTTAACCAAAGCTAACGTACCCTACCCTATCCTAACTAAACCAGACCTAACGTAACTGAAGCTGAACTAACCTAAACAAACATAAGCTAAACTAACTTAACGAAAACTAACTAAACCTAACCCTAGCTAGCTAAACGTGAGCTAACCAAACTTAACCTAACCTAATTTTACAACTGTAAACTAATCTAACCATAACTCATCTAACCTACTCTAACTAAACCAAAGTTAACTAATCAAACTTTACCAAAACTAACTAAACCCAACCTACCTTAATCTAACCTAACCTAAACCTAACTAAACCAAATCTAACTCAATCTAAAAACATAACTAAACCTAAACTAATCTAACCTAACCTAACCAAACCTAACATATTTAAGCTATAACATAAACCTAACCTGATGAGTAATCTCACATAGCCTTTCCTAAACTAAAACCTAATATCACCGAAACGAACAAATCTGACCAAAACTAGCCCAAAACTAACCTAAGCTAACTGAAGTAAATGTAAAATATTCTAACGTAACACTCTGTCCTAACCTAACTCAACCAAATCGAATTTAACTTAAGCTTATCTAAGGAAACTAAAGCTAACCCATCTTAACTTAAGCTAACCCAACCCAACCAAACCCTACTATACCCTAATATAACTAAACCTAACCTAATCCATACTAACCTAATTAGATCAATCTAACCGAACCTAACGAAACCTAATCTAACATAACACAACATAAAAATAAACTAAACCTTCTCTAATCTAAATATATTAACTTAACGAAACCTAACCTAACTATCCCTAAACTTAATATAACAGAACATAACATAAATAAACCTAACGCATTAAAACCTAATCTAAGATAACATAACAGGACAAAAGAAACTAAACCTATTCTAATTTAATACAACCGAAGATAACTAAACCTAACCTAACCAAGGCCAACCTACCTAACTTATATAAAACTAACCTAACCTAACCTAACTATACCTAACGAAACGTAACCTAACCAAATTTAACCTATTCAAACATATCCTAACGTAATATAAGAAAACGCAATGAAATCTAACGTGACTTAACCTAACCAAGATACTAGGCAGGTAGATACACAAATAGATAGATGGGCCGGTAAGAAGGCTGACTAGATAACTAGGTAGGTAGATACGTAGGTAAGTAGATAGAAGTGTAGGTAGGAAGGTAGGTAGATAGCCAATTATCTAATTGGACATATAAATTATACAAATATACATACTTATACACACAGAAACACATGCACATATAAATAAATAAATAAATAAATGGATCTATATATATATACATACATATATATATATATATATTATATATATATATATATATATATATATATATATATATATATATATATATATATATATATAACATATATATTATATATATATACACACACCTAATATATATGTATATGTACATATATGTATATATTTTTTCATAAATATGTGTGTGTGCCTCTGTGCCTCTGACCCCGCCCACCTCTCATGCTGGCTACACCCCCAACAGCACGAGGCTCTGCCCCCTCGGCGGACTCTCTTCTCTCAGCCACACCTCCAACTGGCACTAAGCTCCGCCCTCACATAGAGGCTCGACCAATGGCATTCCCAAGGAGGAGGGGGAAGTGGGGCTCGACGAGGAAGGAGGCCCGCCATTGGATCATCCAGCGGGAGTCTTCTCCCATTGGCTGGAACGACGACGCTGCTCGAGGGCGCAGCCGGAACCTCGGAAGGAACAGAAGAAGGGAAGAAGCGATCCAAATAAGACGAAGCAATAAGGGAAGAATGAGACAAAGACAAACAAGAAGACGAAAAGGGGAAGAAGCGATCCAAATAAGACGAAGCAATAAGGGAAGAATGAGACGAAGAAAAAGGAGAAGACGAAAAGGGGAAGAAGCGATCCAAATAAAATGGAACAATAAGAAGAGAATAAGATTAATAATAATAATAAGAAAAGAATAAGTTGAATAATAATAAGAACAAGGAAAGTGGAATTAAAAAAAAAAAAAAAAAAAAAAAAAAAAAAAAAAAAAAAAAAAAGAAAGTGAAGAATTTTGAGAAGCATAAAAATAAGATTAAAACATAAGCTGGAAGGGAAGCGAAAATCAATAATCTGAGAATTGATTGCAAAAATAACTAGAAATATATAATGAACAATGAAATAATATCTACGGTAGTAAAAAGGAAATAGAGAAAATAAAGGAGAAATTCAGTAATAAAAGATATTGAATAAATGATAAGTACAATAGTATCAATAATAAAAAAACTAATTACCAAATAATAAATGCAATAAATGATAAAAATAAAAAAAATTAGAAAACAATAAAAAGAAAAAAAAATATTATAAAATATATTAAATAAACAATAGATGATGTTAAATATAAAACTTATTCGCTTATCATTATCCTCTCCTTATTTGTGGGGGTTAATGAGGGTAATTAGTGCCCCGGGCGGATCAAAATCATATGCTGAATGGAGTATTAAACATATATCCGTAATGATAAATTAACAAGCAAATTCATTGTTAACTGAAGCAACTGTGTATCATCAATCAACCAATTACGTAATTTCAGTTGACTGAAATCAAACGATTCAGTTATATAATAAACAATATAATTATAAATTTCTAGATTAATTCATTTTAACTGATTAGTCATCATGTTAAATAATAAACTCGAAGATCACAATATACAAAAAAATCAGTAATAAAAAAATGACTGTCTCTAATATAAGATGGTTTTCATGCGAGAGTCAAAAGGAAAAATACATCAATATGGCAACCAGAATGACAGAATGAATACCAGAATGACAATATGCAACCAGAGTAACAATATAACAACCAGAATGACAATGTGGCAACCTGAATGGCAGCATGACAACCAGAATGGCAATATGGCAACCAAAAATGAAAATATGACGATCAGAATTACAATGACATGAATGACAATATGGCAACCCTAAT
>NW_023649293.1:5000-15000 GCF_015228065.2 Penaeus monodon | reverse complement strand
CAAGGCTACCCCCGGGGGGAAATCAGGTGGACAATAAAGTGAATTTTATACCCCGATACGTCCTTTAATTTTTTACTTTGCATCAAAAAACAAAAAAGTAGAATAAATCACTTCTGTAAAAGGGGGTTTTGGGTTGGATGTCATGGCAAACTCCGCCCCCCACCCCATCCTCAGACCCTTCCGACATAGATGGTTAGTTCCTCACCCAAAACGACTTCGTCAGAGACGAGGTTTGTTAATTGCGTTTTTTGGAAAAACCAAATAAAAAGGGGAGATGGGACGAGGCTAAAAATTTAAGGTCTTAAATTTAGATCAAAGGGACTTCGACAGTTACTTTAGATCAAGATTTTTCAAACAGTTCCTTTGTATAATGGTCGACGCAAAAGATTACTTTTTTATGGGGTTTGGAAGTGCCTTGTCCACCATTTTTTTTTCTTCTTTTTTTTGGGGAGGGAAAACGCCTCCTCCCCCTCGCTTCCCGGGGCCCTTTCGGGGGGTTTTGGGAGCCCGAAGCCTCCATGTCCTGCACCTCCTGACTGAAAGTTTGGGGGGAAAAAATCTCCCTTCTCGCACGAGAAGCCAAATCGCGGGGCCGGGCAAAAGTCCCTCACAGGAGTATCCGGAAGGGAAGGTGAACCCGGACTGTGATTGGGTTCCAGCCTCCTTAGGATTTTATCTGGGTTAGCACCCAAATTGATCGCCCAAATTTTTAGCAAATAAAATTTTAAATATTTAATTTTTTTAAAAGGGTTTTGTTTCAGTTCGGCAATTTTTTTTAAATCCGGGCTGAAGCGGGTTGACTGACATTACTAGCACTAGGGGTGATGTTATTTTACTGCTCCGGCAAGGAAGTATGGGGTTTGTGTGTCAAAAATTTTTCCCCCTTTCCTCTTAGTTTTAAATTAAACTAACTCCAATGCTTCTTCATATATGCTAATGTTTTTCGGTCCCCCTTCTTCGGGGATGTTGCACTAAAGCAGATCCTGACTAAATGGGGACCTCCAAAATTTAAAGCACTTTTGGGTTTTTGTTTAGTAAAAGGTGGTGCCAGGGGCTTCGGGCACATTTACGGCAAAAAAATTTTTTTTAAAGTTTTTTATAAATTTACATCTTAATGGGGTGTGTCCAAATTTTTGGGTCATAAATAACGTCCACTCGTTTTGGGGCCTTCATGTCTCAAGAATTTCCCCTTTCTTCCATCGTCCTAAAAATCCCTGGGGAAAATTACCCCCTTACAGGTTTTTGGGGCCAAATAAAATAGTTTACTTTAACTCGAAGTCATGTTTTTGCGTCAGTTTAAAGTAAATCCTTAATCGGGAGTTGTATTGAAATTTTAAAAGGAGGTTTCCCATCTGGGAAATTTTTTCCCAAAATAAAAATCGCCGCCCAAACTTGACCACCCAAGGCCCTTTTTGAGAAAAAGGGGGTTATGTTCAAAAGCGATTGATTTTCACTCACGCATTTTACATTCGCAAACCCTCGCATTCTCTGTTGGGTTTTTAAAAAGGGGTTTTTCTCGTTTTTTTCATTTGGGGGGGGGCCCCCGTTTTTCAGGGTCGAATTTGTCATAAAAAATTGGTCATGAGTACCCCTCCTCCTTGAGGAGGAAAAGGGGGTTAGCCCAGGGATCTCCTTTACGGGGCATGGAGAAGGCCCGACCCCTTTCCCCCAAAATCGTTCTCCAAAGGGATTTAAAAAACTCTTAATTTTTGGTATCAACCTAAAAAAAAAAAAAAAAGCAATATTTTAAGGGGAGTGTCAGTATTTCGCCCTCAAACCCCCCCAGTGGAACCCTTTTTTGCTTTCCCTCCAGTCCCACAGAGGGGAAATCGATTTTATGTGGGGGACATTTCCCTTTACCGCCGAACTTCCCTGGGGTTAAAAATTTAATAATTACCAGAATGGTATTCATCATAAACAAAAAGGGATGATAAAAGTGAAAAAAAAGAAAATTTTGATAACATTTGAGATTATTAATATTATTAATATTATCTTATTATTATTATTTTTTCGGGGCTCCTGTTGCCAAACCAATCCGTCTACGACTTCTTGGTCTAAAACCCCAAAAAATTTTGGATAAAATACCAAGGTATGAAAAACTTTCGTAATTTTCAAGTCCCGCCCAAAGGGCATGGATGGGACTGAAGGGTTTTCCCCAAACAGGCCCCCAAAGTCCTGAATTTGGTCTTGGCCCCAGGAGACCTCTGGGCCTGGGGCTTCCCCCCTCTTGCAAAATGCAAAAGAGCCGCCACAAGTGACTCCAATAAATCAGATGGGAAAAGAAACCCATCGTGGGCAAAGTAAAGGGTCGAGCCCTTTAATATTGCCTAGTGTTCCCTTCCGCACGGGATTTTGGCAAAGTAGCCTTCCCATTATCCAGTCCATAAAAGTTTTAAAAAATTTATTTGAAAGGGGCACACCCTTTTGCCTCACCCCCTAAATTTAAACAGGGAAGAAGTTCGACATACCCCCATCACATTTTTACAGCACTTTCATTTTTACCATATAGAGGCTTGCTATCGGGCCAATAATCTGTGTCGGAATTCCCCTGACCCTTTCAGGTTTCCCCCTACCCTTTCCCGATGCCCCGAGTGAAACGCCTTTTTAAAGGTCATTAGGTTTGCGAGAAAACCCAGGGAACCCGAACTGGGGGACGGCGTTCCACAATTCCCTCGAAGCGCTAGAATACGGTTTTTTGTGGCCTTGCCAGGAGAAAATCCAGATTTCCCCGGTCTCTGGTCCCTCGGGTAGGTGGTTGCGGATCCTTTTTCAGAAGAATGGGGGGCGAGAACCTTGCTGGGGGGGCGAGCAGTGAAATCCCACGGTAGTTGCTACGGGCCCCGATCCCCTTTC
Organism: Penaeus monodon; assembly: GCF_015228065.2. Lineage (NCBI taxonomy): Eukaryota > Metazoa > Arthropoda > Malacostraca > Decapoda > Penaeidae > Penaeus > Penaeus monodon. The sequence goes on along the minus strand of NW_023649293.1, from coordinate 12,147 downwards.
CCCTTCCAGAGGGGGATGACCAGGCCCTCGGGCGGGTCGGGGGAATGGTACCAGACTCCCAAAAATGGCAGTCAGGACTGTATCAGGCCCGAGCCATAGGTTCACCCCCACCCTTTAGCAGTTCAGCAGGGATACACATATGCCTGCAGTTTTCCCCAACTTTTTCCAGTTTGGAAATCGCCAGCCAACCCCAATTAGGGTAGGATTTTCCTCGTGAGGGGGCGGGCCCGGGACGGGCACTGCGACATCGTTTGGGCTTTCCAAGCAAAATTTTTGGAGGGTCCCCCTGTACAACTTTTCAAAATACTCACCCCAAAGTTCACAACCTCAACTTATCTGAGATGATCCGTCCATCCGCTGATGGGGATTTGCAGTAAACTGTGAGGAGAGCGGGGTTTTTTCTCGGGGCTTGTTAGGAAAGGGCAAAGGTCTTTTCCCAAGAAAGGGCCCTTTCGACTCCTCGCAAAAATTTGATGGACTTTTCCCCTTGCCCATTCTCAGCGTGCCCGACCCCTCCGCACCATGGAAGGGACGCAAGCCCAAATTTTCCCATTCACCCCAAAAAAAGCCCCTTGCGACCCCGCTTCAGTGGCCTCAAAGTCCCCGGGGGAAAATGGTATTCGCCTTCCCCCTTTGGGCCCGTAAGGAACCAATGGTCCCCGAGCTGCTTCGAGTTTACGGCTTAAAAGAATTTCCCACAGAGCAACGGGCCGTCAGGTTGCTGGTTTCTGTAAATCGGCCCAAGACTGCCTGGTGAACCCACGGGCACACTCCACCTCCCTTAGTTCTGTCCCCAAGTGAAACCCCTTTTGGGTGGCCACTGGAGGGACGGGGATTTTTAAAAAGTGGCCCCGCAGGGTAGCCCAAGCAGCCTAAGTCGGTCCCACAAAACCCTCGGCACCCGGGAAAAACCCGGGCCGTTCGGAGGACCCTCCATCGCGGCTAACAAGAATGGGGCCCGATTATTTTAATATTTTATTTTTCTATATATTAATATATATATATATATATATATTTTATATAATATATATATATAAATATATTATATATAAAATTTTAAAATATTTTAAATTTATATATATTTTTTTTAATTTTCATTATTATAATTTAAAATTGATAAAAAAATTACAAAAAAAATACGCAGAGAAAATGCACACAACACACACACCACACACACACAGACACACACCACGCCCCACACACCCCACACCACACACACACACACACACAAAAAACCCACACATATTAATTAAAAAATGAAATATATACATAAACAATTAAAATATACATACATACCCCCCCCACACACAACCACACACACATATATATTTTTAATATTATAATATATATTATATATATTTTATATTATATATATATATATATATAAATATATATAATATATAAATCGCCAACTCAAGCTATAGGGCACCTAGCTCTTTTCCGGGGGGACGACCCTCCCCATCGGGTTTGGCCCTCTTGTCTCCTGGTTTGGGGGTACCCCTTTGGGACGCCCCCGGGAAATCAGGGCCCTTTTGCAACCGACGAGCCCGCCCGGGGGGAAACCCTAGAGAGGGCCCCGTAAGCCACCTGGAGACCCCCCGAGGGATCCTCGTACTGGAGGCCCCCTATTCATGGGGGAAATTTTACGAAGTGGAAAAAAATTTCAGGAATCCAGAGAATAGTAAAAATTTTTTTTCGGGTTGGATAATTTAACTTCGCATTCCCCCCTCCCCCCCCTTTTCCCCATTATCTCGACTTCCCCATTAAGCCTTTTACTGCTAATTCACCCCCCTGACCCCCCCCCAGAAACCCGACCCCCTTTCCCCAAACCCCCTTTTTCAAACAATGTTTTTTTCAACCCCCTCAACTTCAATATCGTACAGAAATTTTATGGCTCGTCCCTTCCGGTTGAAGATTTCCCTTTTAAAATGTTTTAATTTGATTTTTCAAAGGGGGAAAGTCTAGAGATGAACCCCTTTTTTGGCAATAAAAGCAAAAAGCGGGTGAAAACAGTTAGATTTTAAACCTTTAGCAAAAGTATGAAACGCATTAATGCCTTTAAGACATGCCATCCCATTTGCGGGGTTATTTTAAAAAATTTTTTTTAGATCTTTTGTTTTAAAAACCCCAGATGTAATTTACATATTCAGTTTGCGAGACTTATTCCCTTTAAAAAACCCGCTTCTTTGTCAGAAGACATTCGATATTTTTTTCAAACAGCTTCGGGGTTTAAGTTTTTTAAAATGGAGGGCAAAAACCGGGACTCCCCCCCCCCATTAAATTCCTTTTTCAACCCAAAATTTACTCTCCCCCTTGACGTATATGGTAAATCTATTTCCCAGTTGCCTTTTTTAACCCACTTCTGTTAAAAAACAAGTTTTGGGGAAACCTTTTAAAGGGTTTCCATTATTTTTTACCCGGCGAAATTTTCCAAGTCAATCAGAAAGAAAGGATCCCACTGTAACGGCAATGCAGGGATTTACAAATACTAAGGCAAAAACCCAAAAAAAAAAACAAAAAACTAAACGACAAACCCCAAAAAGCAACCCTAACCCCCCGGTTCCACAAAAAAATGACACAGACCACAACCGTCCCCAAAAAACAAAACCCCTCACAAAAATAATACGGGACATAAGATCATTTTCCCCCCCGTCTCTAAATACCTCCTGTTTCCCCGACATAAAAAAAACCCGGGGTCACAACTGGGCACCGGACCGGGATCAGTGTTTCAAAAATTGTGCAAAAGGTCACGGGGCCGACTCATTTATTCGACTCCATACTGCCCTTATCATGGCACGCCCCCACATCCATGGGCCCCACTGCTCGGGGTTTCCCCAACCCGGGGGAGTCCAAAAAGTTTCAGATTGCTCCCGGAAAAGCCAAGCAAAAACCCCTTTTTTTAGGGAAAAGCCAAAAAAAAACCCCCGACACGGCAAAAAATAACCCGGGAAAACATCACATTGTCTCAATTAGTTTCATCCCCCAAAGATATCACTCAGCCGCCATTGCTTCCATCATATTAAATGGCCAAGCCCCATTTTTTCTTAGGGCAGGGGATCTTTTTGTTCTGTGGGCTCGTTGGATACTTTGCAGAATTTCGAATTTTCATTGATTTTCCAAACCCAGTTTAAACCACCATTTGTGGGATAAAGGAAAAAAGATATCAGCTTTAGGCAACAAAAATCCTTAACTTTTTCTTGGTAGTGAAATTTTTCTCACAAAATTTTTCGTAGAAGAATTTTGTTGGGTCATTTTTTTCTTATACCGTACAGGAAAATTTTCCCCTAACCCCCCGCAGTAATAGCATTACTTTTAATGGCAGAAAAAAACCCGTTAAGGTCCCCTCTTGCCTATGGGCGCATACCCCACCCCCTTTACACCCGCAATGCAATCTAGAAGCCCCCACATGACCATAAATCACCTCTTTTTCTGCACCTCCCCTCTCCTTCCCCCGGTACTGTTTTATATTAAACCCGATAATCACGGTAAAAAGGGTTTTGAAAATTTTCCTTCCTTTTATAATATTACTGGGTAATAGATGTTTAGGGGCATGTTTAATGACCCCCGGGCCCATTTACTATTAACGCTGGTGTACCCCGTAATATCCTATGAAATTTACAGACTTGCCTATCTGCGAATTTGATTTCCCCGCCCCTCCCCCGTTTTTTGTGCCACTGCAAAAAATTTATCTTCCCCGATTACAGGGGCTCTGATCATGTTCTGAAGGGAAAGTTTTGATTTTTATGAAAGGGTATGATATTTTGATTTTAAATTGTTTTAAAAAAACTCCCAAAACGTACCCGCCCAAACCAAAGGGCCGTCCTTCAGAAAAAAAAACATTGCTTCAACACTCCAAATTTCCCTCGAGCCTGATGCTAACCTTCAAAATATCAAGTTTTTAAAAATCCCCCATTCAAAGCGACAGGGGTTGGAAAAAGGGGGTTAAAAAAAATGTTGGACATGGGAAACCTTTTTTTTAACCAAGGGAATTCACCCTGGGGGTCCCCCCCCCTCCTTGTTCCAAAAAAGGGAAAAACTTTCCGCCCAGTGGTCGACTATCGGGAAATTAATAAAATAACAGTGCCCCGAATCCCTCCCAAATTTCCCAATCTTAAAATTTCTGTTACATGAATTTGGGTCTAAAAAAAGATTTTTTCAACTATTGAAACCTTTCTAAAGGGGTTCCTGCAAAATCCCGGGGCTCCCGGGGAGCGTGCCCTATAAGGCTTTCTCGCCCCATATTGGGGCACTTTTAATTTTTTGATGCCCTTTTTTGGGGTCGCAATTCCCCTCTTTCCTTTAGAGATTAAGTCACTTGACTATCAGGATTTAAATTTAAAGACGTGTATTTAAATGAATTTTTAATTTTTCTCGCCCTCCCCCTCTGAACACAGAATAAAATTTCATCAGGTTTTTTAAAAGGCATCAACTGCAGGGTTAAAATATTAAAACCCAGAAGTGTTAGTTCTTCAAAACTAAGTTTTGGGAAATTTTTAGGCCATACCTTTTAAAATTTAAAAGGGTTTTCCCTAATGATTTAAAAGTTAAAGCCATTGCCGGGCTTTTCAACACCTAAGAACCAGAAGGGGAAATTTAGGGTCATTTTTAGGCCTTTCAGGTTTTTTTCAGGCCGGTTTATTCAAGATTTCAGGTCCCTCGCCCACCCCCGGGTTAAACATCTCCTTAAAAAAGGGTTCTATTTGGCATTGACAGACGAGGAAAAAGCCAAAATTTACAACCCCTTTTTGTCCAATTAAATTAAAAGGGTCCACTCTTAGCCTTCCCCCATTTCAGCTTGCCTTTTGTTTCCCCACCACTGGCCTCCAAAAACCCCGGGGTCGGAGATTTCTCCACCCAAAAAAAAAGGGCCCTTTTGGAAAAACCCCGCCCCCTTTTTCCCTTTTTCAATTTGCGCCCCCAATTCCCGCGGGAAACGCTATCATACGACGGGGCCGTGAACTACTAAATATCACCCTGGGGCCCCCCGTCACTTTTGGAGCAACTTGGGATATCAGAAGAAGTGGGACACTGATCATTCCCCCCCCCAAAGTCCCTATTTAAAAGGGGAGGGCCCTCATGGACGACGCGGGCCCCCGCAAATTTAAATTCTAGCAGAGTTTGACGTCACCATTTTTTTTTACCCGGGAAACAAAAAGTTGCCCACACCTATCCTGCCTCCCCCCTCTTTACGCTCAAAACCTGCTTGAATCTAGAGGTCCTCGCCCCCCTTTTTCCCCGCCCAAATGAAATTCTCTGACATTGCACCGATCTTTGGGAAAAACTTTCCCCCCTACCGTTGAGGGCCTTGGGGAGGGCGAGATTTCCGGGCCCGCACATGTTAACGGTCGCCGTTTTCCCCCCCCCTTCATTCCGTTACCTCCCCGGTCTTGGCTGCCCCCCCGTACCCCCCAGGACCCTCCCACGGAGGACGAGATCCGGCGGTGCAACGTAATATAATCTGTACGGGCCCCCTTTTTTCAAGCCTTTGAAAGGTGAAATACCCCCCTAGCGACATTTCGAGTAAGTCAATTTTACCCGATTTCTAAAGGTCTACTTTGCTACAAATCTCGATTTAGGACAAGAAAACTCAAGGCATCTCGTAAACCTTTTAGTTATTCCTAAATTTTTGAAGGGGCGAATCCTTCCCCCTTTTCCATGAATCGAAAGAAGCTGCACAAATGTGGTAAGTATAAGGCAATTCCCCTTTGGGTCAGCAACCCCTTCTTTTTTCCCCCAAACCCCAATTTTGCAAAGGTTTCTGAGGGATGTTTTAGTCTTGCAAGCAATGCCCCCTATTCAAAGGAAATAAACCCGTGACCCAACCCTGATTGTAATATGACATTCCCGACTTTCCCTTTCCCAAAGGGCTTTTTGTGACACATTGTCAGGTTTTTTTACCCTTTTCCGCAATGGAAATCGTTTAATTTTTGTCTTCATTGATAACTTCACTCGTTTTTTTTTGGAAAATGTCCCCGTGCACAAAAAATCAGCAAAAGTTGTTTTCACATGCTTTCCTGATTTTGTCTAAGATATTCCCCCCCCATGCCTTTTTCTAACCCGGGGTAACGGGACTGAAATTTATAACCCCCGGGCATGGGGTAAGTTTAATTTATATCATGAATGTAATTTGTGTTAAAAATTCTCCCTTGCCGCCCCAAAGTAAAGGATTACAGGGAAAGGGTCAACCCCCTCCATCCTTCATTAAAGAAAATCGCCTTTTTGATGGGGACATCGGGCATAGGGGGTTTAAAAACTATTTAAAAACCCAGTCTTGTATTAATAGGGCATTTCCCCCCCCCCCCCTTCTCCCCTTTGGTACACCCCCATTTTTTTTTTATTTGGGGAAAGGATAAAAAAATACCCATGACCTCTTTGATGAAAATCAAGTTCCTTTATATAATGATTTATGTGAATTAAACTTTTAAATAGAAAAAAGTCAATCTTCCAGATCACCCAAAAAGCATTTGAAAACTCCCGGGGAAAAAAATAAATGTCATTTTTTAATACAAAGTTGCCATCCCAAGGGCATTGAAGTTGGACACTAGTATTTAGGGAAAAATCAAACCCCAACTCAAAATTTAATAAAGCTTGCTCCTAGATTTTAAGGGCCTTTAGAGGTTTTTAATGGAAAGAAAAACAAGGACTACTTAAATGCATCCCGTCAGGTGAAAAAATATTGGTCTCATTTCCCAAGTTCAAGTTTCTCACAGGGACTATTCCCCCCGGCCGACGAAACTAATTTATTTTTTTCTTCCAAACTTACTAATCCCTTTGGGGTTTTCATTTTTCATTGTCCTGCCCACCGCCTGCCCCCCCCTAAACATACGCCCCATTTGCCAATTCTCCTCTGTTAATGTTTTAACCTTTTTTTTTCCTAAAGCAACGAAATTAAATTTACCTTTCTCTAAAGTCTTTCCTCCCCAATTTCCGGTCTCTGTATTTATTCCACCTTTCCCCCGAAACTACCTTCGAGGCTTATTTCATTCACCCTTCCCAAAACAAAACCAAAAAACACCTTCACTTTAAACACAACATTTAAACCCTCCCAAAATCCCCTTTAAAGGGCCAAGCTATTTCTATCCCACCAGCAGATTTCTTGATAAAATGGGCAAAGACCACTCCGCGCACATTTTTTTGCACTTTATCG
>NW_023649293.1:0-2500 GCF_015228065.2 Penaeus monodon | reverse complement strand
ATCATTATTTATTATTTTATTATTATATTATTATTATTATTATTATTATTTTTATTATTATTTTACTATTATGATAATAATAATAATAATAATTATTATTATTGTTATTATTATTATTTATTATTTTTATCATATTTTATTATTATTTTTATTATCTTATTATTATTATTATTATTTTTATTATTACTTTTTTATAGTATTATTCCAAAAAATATATTATAATATATAATCATAATAATTATAATATAGTATAATAATATTAATAGTCGTATAATATGTTATTATATCATATGTTATATTATATTATTATATTTTACTAGTAGTATAATTGCAAAATATATTATTATAACAGTAATAATTATTAATATTATATTAATTATAATAATGATATTAAATTATTTTATTATATATCGTTATTAATGTTATTATATTTTTATTTCTATTTTTATTTAGTTTTATTAGTATAGTTGCAATTATATATTATATACTGCAATAATTGCAATATAATATAATATTGCATATATTAATAATTGCAATTATGTATGATAATGATAAATGATTATATAGATAATATGATGATAATGATAAATAATGATAATATGATAATAATGATGAATAATCAGGATTGTCTCATTTATATTAATAAAAAGGTTATGAAATTAATTTCCAAAAGTCGAAAAGCGCAAAATACTGGAAATATAGCCATTAGAGATAATACTCAAATAATGAGTATTTTCGATATTGATGATTTTGGCAATTATTGGGATAATATGATAATAATTACCAAAATCGTATTAATCTGAAATAATGAGGATGAAAGTGAGAATAAAGAGAATTGTATCATTTGAGATTATTAAATTATCAAAATAATTACCAAATTATTAATCGAATTACAATATATTTTATTATATATTATGATTTTTATTTCTATTATTTTGCATTTTAGTATATTATAATATAAATCATATTAATAATAAAGATTAATAGAATATGATTTTATATATTATGATTATTATTATTATCATATTATATATTATTATTATTATTATTATTATTATTTATTATTTTATTATTATTATTGCAAAACATATATTATTAACTGTAATATACAATAATAATAATAATAAGTATAATATAATGTTAATGTTATAATTCGTTATTAATATTATTATTGTTATTATATTATTATCATTTTTACTAGTATATAATTGCAAAATAATTATTATAACAGTAAATTACTGTAATTACGATATTAATAAATATGTAAAAATATATTATATACTTCGTTATTATTTATTATATGTTATTTCTATTATATGTGTTTTATATATTTGCAAAATTATATTATAACGCAATAATGCAATAATAATGATAATAATTGAATAATGATGATAATAATTGCAATAATGATGATAATGATGATGATAATGATGATAATGTGATGTAATGAATATTGATGATAATCATGATAATAATGATGATAATAACAGGAATTGTCTCCATTTATAATAAAAAAGTTAAAGAAAATAATTCCCAAAAGTCGAAAAAGCGGCAAAATCTAGCGAAATATAGCCTTTTTAGAGTATATTCCAAAACTGACGTTTTTTCGATTTGTCTGATGATTTTGGCAATTTTTATGGTAATAATGATAATAATTACAAAATCGTATTAATACAATAATGAGATAAAAGTGAGATAAAGAGATTTGATAACATTTGATTATTATATTATCAATATTATCATTATTATATTATTATTATTATTCATTATTATTATTATTATTATTATTATTATATTTTAATATTTTTATTGTCATTATTTTTTATTATTATTTTTATTATTACTTTTTATTGTATTATTTCCAAGACAAAATTAAAATGTAAAAAACAATAATAAAATAATGATAAGTATAATAATAGTTAATATCGTATAATATCGTTATTTTAAAATTATTATTGTTTTTTATTTCATTATTATCATTTTACTATGTATAAATTTCAAAAAAAATTATTATAATAGTAATAATTTCTGTAAACGATATTAATTAAAAAAATTTTTAAAAAAATTATTATAATTCGTTTTTATTGTTATTATTATTGTTTTTTTTTATTATTGTTTTGTATTTGATAGTTTCAAAATTTTAAAATTATAACTCAATAAATTTCAATAAAATTATAAAATTGCAATAAGAGATAATAATTGAAAAATGTGTAAGATATAATGATAAATTTTAGTAAACATGATAATAATGTGAAATAACAGGAATTGTCTCCCTTTATAATAAAAAAAAGGGAAAAAAAATAATTCCCCAAAATCGAAAAAGCAGCAAAACAAACGAAAAAATAGCCTTTATGGTTCTCCAAATTGACGTTTTTTTTCGATTTTTCTGATGATTTTGGGAATTTTTTAGGGAATAAAGATAATAATTACAAAATCGTTTAATCAGACAATAATGAGGATTAAAAATGAGAAAAAAGAGAAAAATTTTGAATTTAAATTT
>NW_023649292.1:0-6457 GCF_015228065.2 Penaeus monodon | reverse complement strand
AAAAAACTCAACTCATTCACCACCCCACCACCCACCAACTCACTCAACAACCCCCCACACACTCACTCATTCCACACCCCCCACACAATAAACCATTCCAACATCACACTTCACAACACATCACAATTCCCCCCACTTTCCCCACCAACTCCATTCACAAAAAAATATTTTATTTTTTTGCTGTTAAATTAGTATTACCATTATATTGTTGTTATTTATTTAATTGTTTTTTGTTAAAATCATTTCCATTATTTTTTTTTTTTTATTAATTATTATTTCATTATAGTTTATTTTATTTACTTGAAATATTAAATTAATTTTTACTATTATTATTTTTTATTACTATTTATTATTTTTCATTATCTTTTATTATTTGCCTTTTATTTATATCAACCATTACCTTTATAAATTTTGTTCAGTACTTTTGCGTGGTTTTTGTGGAAAAAAACCAAATATCGATTTTTTTTGTTAAAAAAAGTATCAATAAAAAAAAACCCACATGGGGACACCATTTTTAAACTCCCATGGCAATCTAGGAAGTAAAAATTTCGAGAAAAAAACATACGTATTGCAAACCTTCATTTAAAAAAAAAACTTAACCGTACCCCCCCTAAAAAAAACCAAACAAAAACCACACAAAAAAAAAAAAAAACCCAAAAAAAAAAACCCACAGAATGGCAGTTACTTTATGATTATAGTATGGGGATTTACATAAATAAAGTTTAAAAGGTTACGCCGAGCATATTTTCTGAAACCAAAAAACATAGGAAATTATACAAAAAAAACGGGGTTTTTTGTGGGGACGCGTAAAACAAAAAAAAAACCCCAACAAAAACGGGTGTTTTCTCAAAAACCACAAAAAAAAAAAAAGGGAAAAATGGAAAACTAAAAAATTAAAAAAACCACTCTGTTCCAAAAAATGGCCAATTTATTTCTTAACCAGTATTTTTTGTTTTAACACGGTTTTGGTTTGATGATTTGGGAAAAAAAAAAACTTTAAAAAAAAAAAAGAAAAAAAACAATGTTTTATAGTTGAAAAGGCAAAGGGGAAACGTATAACGAAAACCAAAAACTTAGTCCCATATTAAAAGAAAAGATAAGTTGCTTTATAAAAAAAAAAATTTTGATAAAATTGCATTGCGGCGAAAAAAAAAAGTGAGTTGAGAAATAAACAAAATTTATATCGAGTAAGGAAAAAAAAAAAAAAAACGGTGGTCACCCACAACAAAAAACAAGTATGTTTGCTGTTGTTTTTATATTCATTTTTCATCTTTTAAAATATTATTCCTTCTCCTCTTTTTCCTTCAACGTTCATCATTATCCACCATCAAAAAAATATCATTTACCCATTACCATTTGCAATTGCCATTATCATTATCATTATTCATCTGCCAAAAAAAGGTAGCTCCCATTTTTGGAGAAAAATAAATTAAAAAACCTTTAAAAAACTAAAAACTACCCGCTTAACGCTGGGGAAATTACTTGCTGAAAAAGCCCCAGTTCATAAAAAAAAAACATCTAATATTCCCAAAATAATCTGACTTTGATGGATAGTGATTCTTCGTTAAAAACTATGGGAATATTTTAAAAAAACCCAAAAAAAAAAAAAAACAATATTAAGGGGCTATTCAGGGCAATCCCAAAAAAAAAAAAGTAAAAGTGCTATTATTCCTTAATGAGGAGTTATTAAAAATTTAAAAAAAGAAAATTATAAGTTTCAACATAAAAAAAAACCACTTGCTCAGTTTACATTCCAATTGAGTTTCATAACCTCATTTAAATTTGTGGACTCATATTTCTATGTTGCATTTTTTATTGTTGAAAATTTGAGATCCAGGCTTAAATTGAAGGAAAAAAAAAAAAAATATACCGAAAATGGAGTCATTTTATATATATATAATATATATATATATTATATAATATTATATATATATATTATATATAATATTATTATATATATATGTTGTGTTGTGGTGTTGGTGTATATATTATATATATATATATGTGTATATATATAATTATTATAATTAAATATATATATATATATTATATATATAATTATATATATATATTATATAATATATATATATATATATGCGTGGTGTGGTGTTGTGTGTGGTGTGTGTGTGGTGTGTGTGTGTGTGTGTGTGGTGTTGTTGTGTGTGTTGTGTGTGTGTGTATGTGTGTGGTGTGTGTGTGTGTAAAGCCTTTTTATTATCAAATGTAAATATATCAAAACGATATATTTACATTTCAAACAATTTATTTAACGCATCGTGTCGAGAGTGGTAGGAGGTCGAGGGTTTCCACCGCTACATGAGTGTGTTTGTGATGTGTGTGTGTGTGTGTGTGTGTGTGTTGTGTGTGTGTGTGTGTGTGGTGTGGTGTGTGGTTGTGTGTGTGTTGTGGTGTGGGTGTGTGGTGAAAGACGAGGAGGGACGTTGGGGGTTACCCGCATGGGGGGGACGCGGGGAGGAAGTGATCGTTCTCTGAGTTACTGCCAAAGCTCGTGTTCGTAATTGATGGATGGATAATAATTAATAATAATAATATAAATTAAATAATAATAATAAATAATAAATAATAATAATAATAATAATAAAAAAAAAAAAATAATTAATAATAAAAATAATAATATATAATAATAATATAATAATAATAAATATATGAAAAATAAATTAATAATAATAATAAATAATAAAACGCGAATTTAAGGAATGGACTAAAATAATTACGAGGGATTTCGTGTAAATATTTTGCGTTGTTCCCCATAAAAATTAGCTTTTTATGTTCCTGTAAAAATATTTGCTTAAAAAAAAAAAATGCAGGCAAAAAAAACATTAGAGTGGTATTTACGTCAATGGAATATACGTAAAAAAAAAATATATATATAATAAAATAAAAAAAAAAAAATACGGGACCACATGCACGAACAAAACCACCACCACAACACCAACACCCACACCACACACACACCACCCACCACACAACACCAACCAACCACACACCATAATATATATAATATATAATATATATATATATATTAAAATTTATAATTATATAAATTATATATAATATTATATAATATAATAGATATATTATATATATTTATATATATATATATATCTATTGATATATCTATCGATATATATATCTACCCCCCCACCACACCACCACCCCCACCCAACCCACCCACAAACCCCCCCACCACACACAACACACACCAACACCACACCCAACACACAACCACCCACATATAAATAATTTATATATTTATTATTATATAATAAAAATAATATATTTATAATAATTATACATAATAATATATAAATATATATATATAAATATATATAATAATAATATAATATAATATATTATATATTACCAGTCATAGCAAATTGTATCTGTATCTCAAAAAGAAATATATAAAAAAAAAATCAAAAAACATTTTGAATGTACTTTTACAAGGTAAAAAAATGGTTTATTCCCCAAGTTTTAGAAAAAAAAAAACAAAAAATTAAAACCAATAAACGTTCGCCTAATGGTATGCAAAAATGGAACCCTTAAGGGAAAAAATTGGTCGATTTTTTAAAAAAAACGGACAGCCAAAAAAAAGGGTTTTGGGGACGTTTCCTTGGGAAAATTGTTGGGAGAAAAAAAAAAAAAAAAAAACAGTTGGGGGGACATGGGCAAAAAAAAGTAAGTTAAAACCTGATGCCAAAATTTGCGCATTAAAAAAAGTGGGTTTTTAAAACTTGGGTTTGCAACCTTTCCTCCACTGTTTTTAAATTCGGGAAATGGTTAACAAACAAATAAAAAAGTGCAAGACGAATAATTTTCGTTGTAACAAAAGTGGCGGGGGGGAAACCCACCACAGGGAAGGGTTGAAAAAAAAAAATCATTGCAACAAAAAAAAAAAAAAAAAAAAAAAAACTGTCAAACTGGAATCTTTCAAAAAGGGAAGATTCTCTGTTGGCAAAAAGAAGGGACCCTGGAAAATTCCAAAGGGGACTGTCCTTTTAAAGCGCAAATTACGACCCGGCTAGGGGGCGAAATTACCAAGGAAGGAAAATCGGAAGTTGCCAGCAGTTTTTCACCTTGCTGGGGGGATGGCAATGGGGCCGGTTGTTAGCGTTTCAGATCGAAAAAGTTAGGCGGCCTTTCTTTTAAAAAGGGTTTTCACTTAAGGGAAGGCAAGGGCCAAAAAAGCCTTTTTTTTTCAAGAAAAAAACCATTAAGGAAGGGAGGGGTTTTAAAACCTTTTGCAGGAAAAAAATAAACGGGTAGGTCCAGAGTTTTATTGGGAAACCAGGAAAAAAAAAAACCATTTTCTATCCCTTTTAAAGAAAGGGACGCAAAATTCAATTAAAAACGGTCTTTCCATTACTATTTAAGCAAAAGCGGTTGCTCGCCCTATTTAGTTTCTAAAAAAAAAAAAAAATTTTGGGATCAAAAACATTTTAATTGTTAAAGAAAAAAAAACGGGTTAAATTTTGGTTTAAAAAATTTTTCCCAGTTTAATTTAATGAGAAAAAACCCCACAAAAAAATTTCTTTAAAGTTTCATTAATTGTTGGGCCATATTAATATTAAAAATATATATAATTAAAAATATTATATTTTAAAAATTATATTATATATAAATAAATAATTTTTAAAATTTACATTTTTAATATATAAAATAATATTTATATATATTAATAACCATATACATTAATTATATAAATATATAAGGTATTATAAAATTTAACCCACCACCACCACACAAAAAACCCAAAAAACACCCCACAACCCCACACCCAACCACACACCCCCCCCACACAACATAACGGGGGGACGCCATGATAAATGTAAATATAGATTATTTTATATAATATAATTATAATTTTTAAATAATTTTAATATATATATAATATATATATATTATATATATATATGATAATATCATATATTAATATATATATTATATATATATAGATATAATTTATATATATATAATATATATTTTTATATATATATATATGGCATAATAATTAATATATATTATATATAATATAAATATAAAATATAATATATATATATATATTAAAATAATATATTATAATAGTAAAAAGTGTCTAAAGATTTCTAATTTTTTCTTAAACCCTTAATTTACTTATAATTAAATCTCTTTTCTATAACTTTTTCAAAAAAAGGCAAAAAAAAAGCAAACAAAAAACAAACATAAAAAAGGGGGACCAATTTTAAAGCTTCAACCTTTTTCCCGAGGAAAAAAACTTTAATATCCCTTTATTTCACAAATCCAATAATACTATAATTTATAATCCCCAATTGAATTAATTCTTTCAAGGGAACCCAGCAAGAGTGTGGGAAATGTTAAACAATAAATAACAGGTTTATTAAAAATGTATTTTTAAAAAAAAAGAAAAAAACCCAAATTTTCCCTCTGGAAAAAAGGGGACCAACAGGATAAATAAAAAAAATAATTAAAAAGGGAAAACGGTGCAATTAATTACTCGCTTTTAAAAAAAAAAAAAAGTATAACTGCCACTAGGGCAAAATGCGCCAAAGAAAAAAGGGTTTTAATTTACATGGAAATTTATAATGAAGATTACTTTCTTCAAATAAAACCCACCAAATGTTTTAACACTGAAAAAAACAAAACTGCCAAAAACATTAACATTCTCACGGGGTTAAAATCATTATACAGGTTTAAAGGTAATTTAAATTTAAAATTTGTTTGTTGATAGAAAAAACTCTAAGAAAAAAAACTTCTGGTCATCAAAACAATACACCGCCACATTTTACGATCTAAAAAAAGTGCAAAGTATTTCAAGTTAATAAATATAATTATTATAATATATATATATAAAAAATATATATATATAATAGATATATTAATATATAATAATATAAAAATTTATATTATATGTATATATATATATAACATACAATATATATATATTATAAAATATTAATTATTATATATAATATATATATAAAATATATATATAATATAATAAAAATTTTATAATCTTTAAAATCAGGCAAATAATTCATTTTTGGGAAAAAAAACTTTGTACTGGATTGACCATTTAAACTTACAAACTAAAATCCTAGTCCAAACCCAAAAAACAAAATTCCCTTTGGGTCAAATAATCGTGTAAATGTTTAAATATGAATAAACTGCTGGTCTAAAAAAATAGTATACTTGTCTCGAAAAAAGGTTAAAATTGTTATAATGATTATAATAAAAAAACAAAAACTGTAATGATAAAAAAAACAATTTAAATTAAAAAAACCCCCTTTCTCCTTCCTTATGCTTTATCTCTAATGTTATCCTATTTAAAAAAACCGCTGATTCCACTTCCCTTTGTTTCTTTAAGGGGGGACCCTTCCTTCCCTTTCTTCCTCTCCCCCTTTTCTCCTACTCTTTTCCTTTCCCCTCGCTCTCTCCT
>NW_023649291.1:0-6457 GCF_015228065.2 Penaeus monodon | reverse complement strand
GCAATTTTAAAAAAATTTTTCCCCCCCATATCCCTTAGGGGAGATGGAAATTTAGTTTTTGGGAATTTTTTAAATTTTTTTTAAAATTTTTAAAATTTTTTAAAGAAAATTTTTACTGATTTTTTTTTTTAAATTTTTTTTTAAAAACATGTTTTTTTTTAAAATTTTTTTTGCTTTTTAACAAGGAAAAATGACCTTTTTAAATTTTTAAATAATCAGTCAATCAATCCTGACCCAAGTCACCCTGGGGAATTGGGGGGCTTGGGGGGGGTGGGCCTTGCCAGTCCTCCCCCCCAGAAATTCTCGGGCAACCCCCCCCCCCAAATGAAACCGTTCCCGCGATGGGGGGGTTTGAGGCCCCAATGTTTGGGTGAGCGGACCAGAGAGCTCCCCTAAAAGGGGGTCACTTTAATGGATGAGACAAAATGGCAAAAATCAGGCTAAATCTGTGGGGGATCTGGGAGCAGCAGGAGGCCCTAGGGGTACGGATTTAGGCCCCCCCGGCGGTGGAACACTCTGGCTTGTACCAAACCCCTCCCCCCTAGCCAGCCGGGGGTAATGGGGGGGCTTGGGGGGGGGTGGGCCTTCCCAGCCCCCCCCCCCAGAAGACCCTCTGGCAATTCCCTTATAAATGGAAATGGGGGGGGGAGGGGTGTTGCCCCTCCCCCCAGAAGTAAGGGGGGGCGGGGGCCCCGCTGGGAGGAAAATGTCGGGGGCAGGTTGGAACGAGGTTACTCGTCCCCCCGCCCCGGGCAGGTCCCAACCCACATGAAGCTTCTGGGGGAAAGCCCCGGGAACCCCACGGTGGATGGGGGGTCCCACAGCCTGCCGCCCCCTTTTATTTGGGGCTTTTTGGCGGGGGCGGCAGGGGTGGCGGCACCCGGAGTGACCACCGAGGCTTAACCTCAGGCTGCTTCGGGTAGGCGCTTGGAACATCCGGTCCTTGCGACGGGATGAGGGGTTTACCTCGCTATCAGGGGAATTTTAAAGCGCTGGGAGTTGAGGTGGCTGCCCTCTCAGAGGTGAGAAGACCGGGGTTAGCGGCAGATCAGTGTGAGTGGTTACACCTACTATGGTGGGGCCGCACGATGGCACCACCTCCAGGGGTAGCCATAGCCACTCCAGTCAACTTCAGCCTGCGGTAGTTGAGGGACCCGGTTAGGAGCATATCATGGCTTAGACTAAAGATGCTTTTGGCTTTTTGTCTCTTTTTGGTTACGCCCCCTACCAGACATAAAACCCGATGTGAAAGAGGGTTTACGCCAAACTCGCATATGTGGCAGACGTTTGCCCCCGGCGAGCATTTACTCTTTCGGGCGACTCAATGCGGTACCCGGCTGTGCCCGAGTTTGGCACGAGGTCTGCGGCCCCCATGGCTGGGGGAAGTGATCCAGCAGGAGAAACCCTCCTTCCCCGGGACTTGCTAGGCCCAAAAAAGGGGATCTCTGCTCCTGGTAAAAGGCTCAAACTCGCATCGCGGACTTGGTAAGCGATAGGGGTAATGGGCCAAGGAGATCGCCCATTTTCTTGTCAGCACGCGAGGAGGACCTCCAGAACGCAGGGTTTACCGGAGCGCTGAGTTCGTGGCACCGACCATAGGCGCTTGTGGACCCTGCGGGTCCACTAAAAAACTCCCTCCGGGGCCCACCCTAAGGTTTTTCACTTGGAAGACTAAGGGGAAGAGGAGTGTCCCGTGGGTTCGCCACGGCGTCTCTGACCTTTTCACAGAAACCATCAACCTGACGGATCCGTTGCTTGGGGAAATTCCTTCAAGCGCGAAAAACACTCGAAGCAGCCAGGAGTCCATTGGTGTACCCCCAAGGACAAGGCAGAATACCATCTCCCGGGACATTAGAGGCCACTGAAGCGGTCGAAAGGCTGGCGAATGGGAAACAAGTCTTGCGTGTTCCAGGGCATGGGGCTCAGACACTGTTGAGAAGGGAAAAGGAAACGTTCATCAGGAATCTTGCTGAGGAGGTCGAAGGCCATTTTTTGGGTTTTAAAATGACCTTCCCCTCCCTACCAACCCCTGAAAAAACAAACCCCTAAGCCCTCCTCACAGAGATGCAGCCCGATCAGCGGTGGACGGATCATTCGATCATGTTGGGGTTCGTAAAACGTTGGGCTGGTTTTTGAACATTTGCCCAGGGGGACCCCCCAAAAACAGTTAGTTGGATGCAAGCGATGTCTCAGTGCCTGTGGGACCCACCCATCAGCGGGAACTTCTACCCTAACAGTGGAAAGTGCAGGCATAGGTTTCCCCTGTGAACTGTAAAGGCTGGGGGGGAACCTATGGTCGGGGGTGAAAACAGTCCTGACTGCCATTTGGGAGTTGGTACCATTCCCCCTGACCTGCTGAGGGCGTGGTCATCCCTCTCTGGAAGGGGAAAGGGGGGTCGAGGGACTGTAGCAACTACCGTGCATTACATTCAGCAACCAGGCAAAGTTCTCGCCCCCATTTTTCTGAAACGGGTCCGCCCAACCACCTATGGGCACCAGAGACCCCGGAGCAGTCGGATTTTCCCTGGCAAATCCACAAAGGCCGTTTTACTAGCGCTTCGGTAATTTGGAACGCCTCGTGAGTTTTGGGCGTGGGGTTTCTTGCGCTACATCGAACTCAAGAAGGCGTTTGATCGGTGCATCGGGAACGCTATGGGGGATCCCGAGGGTCAGGGGAATTTCCCAACAAAGATTTTTTGGGTGATAGCAAACCTTTATACTGGACTGGGGAAAGTGCTGTAAATGTGGTGGGGGTTTTGTCGAACTTCTTCCCTGTTTAATCAGGGGGGGAGGCAAGGCGTGTCCCTTTACCCCCACTTTTAAAAACTTGTATGGAAGGGTAATGGGCAGAGCTACTAGCCAAAGTCAGTGCGGAGCAAATAGGCAATATTAAGGGCTCGGACCTGATTCGCCGACGATGTTGCCATCCTTCTGAGTCCTTTGGAGTCACTTGTGGCGACTTTGATGCATTTTGCAATGAGGCGAAGCCCCCCGGCCTAGAGGTTCTAAAACCAAAACCAAGATTCAGGACTTGGGGGCCTGTTAGGGGAACCCCTTTTAGGATCCATGCTTGCGGCGAGGGCGTTTAAGTCACAAAAAGTTTTTCATACCTTGGAGCGTATCCTATCTCGGGTTGCGACCAGGAAGTCAGTAGACGGATTGGCTGGCAACGGAGCCCCTGAACCGATCAACAAGGGTTTTGGGGAAAGCGGTACCCGCAGAAGGACCAAGCTGCGTTCTTCAAGGCCCGATACTTCCATTTTGCTCTAGGGGAAACAAAAAATGGACGCTATCCAGTGCCTTTGGGGTCTCGCCTTGTGCCTTTTGTAACAAGCCCTTCGCCCCGGGTATGGGGTAAGTGGCAGGACCAGTGTCCAACCCGGGGGTTACACCGTGAGCTGGCAGGGACCCGTTTTCTTGCATAATCCCGGGGTCAAACCCAAATCAGGTTTTATGGCCACCCGCTCGCCTCCCTATGGAGACCCCGCCCCCCAGGTTGTCTCTCTGCGGACAACCCGGGTGGAGGAGAGTGGGACGTCCTAGGAGATCATGGCTGGGGGAGCTCGACGAGACTTCCCGAGGAACTAGAGATGGGCCGTGTGCCTGCCTGGGGACTCCCCCAGGGGTCCCCGTGGCTGGGAAACGTGGTGGAGCGGCCCGCGGCCCCGTCGGGGTTAGCCCTTGATGATGAGTGATTTGGTTAGATGGGTGGCTTTTACAAAGGCCCGGGCAAGTCAATTAGCGGACAAATATGGCTAGCAGGCCTGTTAGTTGGGAGGCATAGGGCCCGCGATGCCACAGAGTAATAGGGTGCGTAATTTCCTCCCTACCCTGTGGGTGTTGGGAGTTTTTTAGCCTCAAATATAGCTTCCCCCCTTGGAGTGGGGGTGGGAAATGAGGAATTTAATTTGTATGAGTACCACAAATTTACAAAGATCTAGCTTCTCCCTGGGCAAACCTATGAAAACCCCAACCCTTTCCCTCTGGAAATCACATGTCACTTGGAACCTTTTCCAGTTCCAAAGGGCAAAATGGGAAAATCGTAATGGTTCCCGGACCCCCAAAACCAGGTAAAAAGGGGGAAAAAGTCCCCCTCAACCCACAAAGGGAAAAAATTTTTACCTGGTAAATATAAAAGAGTATTTAATATAGAATCCCTAGTAGTAAAGCCCCATTGAAGTTATAAATAATGGATTGATTTTTTTTGAAGTACATTGGAAAAATATTTTGAGGTGTATCTTTTTGATCTGCATACCCACATGAGAGGGATCTAATAGGAGGTTTCGGCACCTGACGAGAGGGGACCGTTGCTGGATATGTGACATCCCTGGGGGTTCAATTTTCTGTTCCCTAAAAAAACCCCCAATTTCAGTGTAAGGGAAGTGTTTTTTCCCCGAGACCTGATGAGTTTTCTGAGGAGAAACTGTTAAAGGAAACAAAAAAATTTTAATGTAGGGGCAGAAAACGTTTAAGAAGAAATTTGTTTTTTTTAAAACATCGACCCCAGCTCTCCTTTTAATTTTTAAAAAAAACATAGTCCTTCCAGAATCTTTTTAGTTGGCTTTGGTCCCTTTAAAGGTAAAGCCATATGTGCCCAACCCTATGGGTTATTCCCATCCGGGGGTGGGGCATGGAGCAACTTTGCCATTTTAAGGAAAAGGGAAAACCCAAAGAGTATGTGTAAAGTGTGCTAAAACAGGTCATCAAGGAGAGAAAAATGTCCAGGTCCAATATCGTTACCATGCAAAGAAGTCATGAAGCTTTTTCAAAGCAAGTAAAAGGTAAAAATTTTGGAAAAGAAGCATTGGTAAGAGGAGCAAGGAGAGAGTTTTTTTTCAGGGGGCAAAGCGATGGCCCGGTGCTTTTGCACAGCCAGGTAAACCTTTGCTCCTTCCCATAACCCTTGCCCCAGGCTTTTTCACTAACACTCGCCACTTTTTTTTAAACCCAGCCCCAATTGTGAAACTGCCTCGGTGAATTCCACCAGAAATGGAGTGGGGGAAGGGCCTATGGGAGACCTTTTCTCCCCAAAAAAAGGTCTTTTACCATCAGGTAAGGCTCCCGTGGCCTCAAAGGTACAGCTCCAGCTGCCACCAATCCCCAGAGGCCTTTGGGCTAGGCAAAAAACCCCTGAAGCAAAAGGAGGTACACCCCTTTTCCCCGGCAAAAGAATCCCGAGCCCGTTTAAAAGACCATGTCAAAATGGGTTTTGGGGCCGTCAGGCAGGGTCCCGAGGTCTCAACGGGACAGTCCCGCTGCCACCACATCCCCAGGTCCTCGTGTAGGGGAAGCCCCTGAAGCAAAGGGGTAGGTCCTCCTTTTTCAAAGGCAAAGAAATCCGAGCCTGTCAAAAGGAAGCCTGGAAAAATAGTTCCACGGGTAAAAAGGACCCCAGGAGGAGTAGCAGTACTGGTACATCAGGTTCCCTTCCAGGCCATCCAAGCAGGGCAACACTGCAGGGAAGACTGTGAGAATAGGCTTGACATGACCTACACTGGGGACTGTTACCTTTCCCACTAAACTCAACATAGAGATATGGAAGATCTACTTTTGGGGTGTTCCACATCCATTTCTACTCTTTGGGGGATTTTAATGGTCGGCATTACCTCTGGAGGACACTTTTGTGGAAACCTCGAGGAGGGCCTTGGATCCTTATTCTTAAGAAAAGGATTTTTTTGAATAGGACACTCCCCCACATTTTAAATTCAAACTAGGACAGATGAATTTTACCTGTCGGGCTGGAAGACTTACATGGGAAATGACCACTTTCCAAAACTTTTGGAGGAGGTGAATGGATTAGAGATGGGAACTTGAACATGCGGACTGGGAAACTTTTTAGATCAACAGCAGTATTTTAAGAACGTGAATAATTTTCAGTGTTTCAAGAGCCGTTAAACACTTTTCCCCACGAATTCACCCCTTTCAGCAGAAGCATCCATTCCAAAAGTGCAGCCACAAATGTTGATAAATGCCAAAAGATGTCAGAGCTAGAAAAGTTGCAATGAGGCGTGAAACGAGGGGCCCCCCGATGTAACCCTTTATACATTACAAAAAAGCCACAAGCTAAGGTAAGGTAAGGGTGGGGATGGGACAAGGGTGTAAGATCGCTGGAAAGAGCAACATGTTACCCCCCACTTTGAAGTTTAAAGGGATATCATCAAGACAAAAATGCTAATGAGCTAGCTAAATCCATGGGAGAAATCCCTCTGGGCATTTTACACTGCCCAATTTTTACTCTTGGGGTGAACAGGAACGAACCCCTGTCATTCTTCAGTAGGGCCAGCAAAAAAACTTTCCCTTTTTTTCGCAAGGGGAGGACTTTTCTTTGCGCTCTGCTTAAGGGGTGCCCAAGAATGACGATATTTTATACCAAAAATATCTACTTTAAAGAGAGCCCCAGAACTTCCCGTTGGGGCCTATTCAATAGGATCATAGGGAGGGTTACAGTGCCTCCACA
>NW_023649289.1:5000-6457 GCF_015228065.2 Penaeus monodon | reverse complement strand
TGTGTTTTGTGTGTGTGTGGTGTGGTATGTTTGTGTGTTTTTGGGTGTGGGGGGGGTTTTTTTTGTTGTGGTGTGTGTTTTTTTTTCTGTGTGTTTTTTTTTTTTTTTTTTTTTTTTTTTTTTTTTTTTTTTTTTTTTTTTTTATTTGTTTTTAATAATAATAAAATAAAAAAAAATGTGGTTTTGGTTTTGTATATATTTTTATATATAATATATATTTTATATATATATATATTATTTATATTTTAAAAAATAATAATATTTATATATATTTAATTTATATATATATATCAATATTTATATAATATTATTAAATATAAAATATATATATATAAAATTATTATATTAGATATATAAAATATATATAAAATAAAATTTTTAATATAAAAATTTGATTATATAATAAAATTTTTTTTATTTTTTTTTTTTTTTTATTTTAATATATTTATTTAATATATAAAAAATATTATATAATATATATAATATATATAATATTTAATATATATAAAATTATATATAATATTTTATATATATATAAAATTTTTATTATGTAAATATATAATAAATATGTATATATATTTTAAAAAAAAAATTTAATATATTTTAAAAAAAAAACATATATTATAATTAATTATATTATAATATATTTAATTATATATGTTTTTTTTAAAAATATATTTTATATATATATTTTAATTATATAATATTATTTTATTATATATATATATATATATATATAACAAAATAATTTTAAATTTTAATTTATAATAATATAATATAAATAACAAATTTTTTTTTTTTTTTTTTTTTTTATTTATATATATATATATATTATATAAAAAATTTTATAATATTTTTAAATATTATAATATTATATATAATTATATATATATATAATTTATATATAAAATTATATATATATATATATATTTATATATGCATATATATATTTTTTTTTTTTTTTTTTTTTTTTTTTTTTTTTTTTTTTAAATATATTATCTGTTTCTATCTATATTTTTTTTGTTTTCAAATAAAAATTTTATATAAAAATTTTAAAAATAAATAATAATAAATAATATATATAATATATATACATTATATAAATATTTTTAAAATTTAAAATTTTAAAAAAAAAATTATATTTTTATATTTATTATTATATTAATATTATTTTATTTTTTTTAATTAATATATTAAAAAATTATATATTATTTTTTATTTTTTATATTATCTTAATATTATTTATATAATTAATTATATATATTTTTTGTTTTTTTTTTTTTTTTTTTTTTTTTTTTTAATTTTAAAATTTTTTATCATAATTTATATTTTTAAAATATATATAATAGATAAAAAAAATTATAAAAATAAAAATATACATAGATATATAAAAATATATAATATATATATATATATATATATTATATATTTTATTATATATAATTAAAAATTATATA
>NW_023649288.1:0-6458 GCF_015228065.2 Penaeus monodon | reverse complement strand
GGGGTTCAGCCCTTTTAAAAGGTGAAAAAAATTCCTCCCCCCTCCGAGCGGGGGGTTCTTTTTTCTCCCTGTATGAACCCCTAATCGGGTGAAGCCCATGCCCGGCCGTGGGGCGGCAAAAAAAAAAAAAAGGGACCTGCCTGGAAAAATGGCCTGTCCTGAAAAATTGAAGCATCTAAGAGGCCTCTGAGCAATTGCACTTTCAGTTTTTTTTGAGTATTTTTTTGATGATTGGCAATACTTTTTTTGAAAAAACCGCCTTAATCTTACGGTGGGGAAAATTGAGTATTGGGACTGAAGGTCCATTCTGGTAGTATCATGCGCAGGTTCCAATGGTTGTGTGATTACGAAAAAGAATGTCTTCTTTAAAGCCAAGGCTTTTTTCCCCGGTGGAAGCCCCTGAAGGAATCCCCTTTCTGATAATTTCATCGGGACCCCATTGCAACGGGGAAATCCCGATAGCCTTGGTAAACCAACCCCTAAATCGATACAAAAAAATCTAAGGGGGTTGGGCCTGCCGCAAATCTTGAACTTGCGGGTTTTTTAAAAAACTCAGTGCTCGGCAATTTTCCCCGAAATTTAACCCTTCCCAACCCCTTTAAAATCAACCAATGGGATCCCATAAAAAATTGGGCGAATTTAAAAGATTGCAGCCCCTCTGCAAAAGCTCTCGCGGGCCCCCAAATTTAAAGCTCCACTTTAGCGGGTTTCACAATATTTTCTATACTCTAGCACGACTTAAATTTGATTCTTTTTTAAGGGAAAGCGAAAGATACTTCTGTTTTAAAAAATGGGGTACAAAAATCTCTATGAACTACGCTTCTACGTGGGGGTGATGGCTTTAGTTTAGAAGAATTATAGGGCAAAACTTCCTGTAGAAATTTTCCATATCGTTCAGAAAGATAGCACAACGCTTTTTAAAATTCATTCCCCCGAGGGGTTAGCTCTTCAAAGAAAGATCCATGAGGGATTATAAAAGGCCCACGAGGTCCCTGAGGCGAGTCCCAGGCGGCACAGGGCCCCATCTCTTTCCCAGAATTCTCTCGAGCTGCCCAAGCCAGATCCCTGGGGACGTCCACAGGTCTCCCCACCCGGGTTTGTCTCGCAGAGAGACCCTGGTGGGAGGGCGCCCATAGGGAGGCGAGCTAGGGGGGCCATATAGCCTGATTTTGGCGATCCCGATTTGAAAAGAACAGGTCCCATGCCATTCAGGGGTTTAACCGCCTTTGGATCTGGTCCTCCAACTGACCCCATGATCCGGCAAAGGGGATTGTTACAAAAGGCATCAAGGCGAACCAAGGCACTGGATAGGCCCGGTTTCGCTTCCATAGAGCAAAACGGAAGAAAAGGGCCTTGAAACACCAGCTGGCCCCTTTCGATAGGTACCGAATCACCAAACGTCTTTTGTCGAGTATGGCCCCTTTTGCCAGACCAACCCGTTACGACTTCCTGGTCTGAAAACCCAGGATATGGATACGTCCCAAGGTTTTAAAAATTTTCTGTGACTTCAACGTCCTCGCCGCAAGCAGGGATCACTAAGGGGTTCCCCCAAACACCCCCCCAAACCCTGAATTTTGGTTTGGTCCAGGAGACCTCTAGGCCTAGGGGCTTGCCTCATGCAAAAAATGATCAAAGCCCCCACAAGTGCCCCAAGGGACTCGATGGATGGCAACATCGTCGGCAATAAAGGTCCGAGCCCTTAATTTTGCCTGGTTTTGCCCGCATGACTTTGGCTATAGCTCTCCCCATTATCCATCCATAAAAGTGTAAAAGTTTGGGTGCAAGGACACCCCTTGCCTCCCCCCTGAATTAAAAGGAAAAAGTTCGCATACCCCCCCACACTTTACAGCCTTTCAGACCAGTATAGGGGTTTGCTATCAGCCCCAATAATCTGGTCAAAATTTCCCCCTGAGCCTAAGGATTCCCATAGCTTCCCGATGACCGGTCAAACGCCTTTTGAGGTCGATGTGGGCGCAAGAAAACCCACGAAAACTCACACGGCTTTCCAAAATTTAACTCGAAGGCTAGTATACGGTCTTTTGTGGATTTCCCCAGGAGAAAATCCAGACTGCCCCGGTCTCTGGTGCCTCAGTGGGTGGTTGGGGATCCTTTTTCAGAAAAATGTGAGCGAGAACCTTGCCTGGTATGCTAGCAGTGAAATGCCACGGGTTCTACAACCCCATCGATCCCCCCCTTTCCCCCTTTCCCAGAGAGGGTCCCCATGCCCCTCAGCAGGTCGGGGGGAATAGTACCAGACCCCCAAATGGCAGTCAGGCTGTATGCGGGCCCCGGCCATGGGTTCCCCCCCAGCCTTTAGCAGCGCAGGGATATCACATATGCTGCTGTTTTCCCCAATCTTCGTTGGAAAATCGCACCTAACCTCTTTTGGGTAGGAGGTTCCTCGCTGATGGGTGGGTCCGGGACAGGCACTGAACATCGCTTGCATCCAAGCTAAAAAGTTGGAGGATCCCCGGTACAACGTTCAAAATACTCACCCACGTTCCGAACCCCAAATGATCCGAGATGACCGTCCATCCCCTGACGGGGCCAGTATTGTGAGGAGGGCTTAGGGTTTAGTTTTCAGGGCTTGGGGGGCAGGGGGAAGGTCATTTTCCAAAAAAATGGCCTTCAACCCCCTCCAGATTTTGATGAAGTTTTCCCGCCCTTCTCAGCAGTGCCGAGCCCCATGCCCATGGAACGCCCCAAGACTTTATTCCCTTCAGCCGAGCCTTGCGACACGCTTCAGTGGCCTTAATGTTCCCCGGGGATGGTATTCTGCCTGCCTGGGCGTCGCCAAGACCCGAGCTGCTTCGAGTGTTACGCGCTTGAAGGGCTCCCCCAGAGCAATGGATCCGTCAGGTTTTGGTTTCTGAGAACGGTCGAGACTGCCGTGGCGAACCCCGGGCCACTCCTCCTCCCCTTTGTCTATCCAAGTAAACACCTTTGGGTGGCATGGAGGGCGGGGAGTTTTGAAGTGGGCCCGCAGGGTAGCCACAAGCACCTATGGTCGGGGCCACAGAACTCAGCATCCCGGGAAACCCTGCAGTTTGGAGGACCCCCATCGCGTGCTGACAAGAATGTGGTCGATCTCCTTTGGGCCCCTTACCCGTATGCTTACCCAAATCCGCGAGCGAGTTTGGGGCGCTGGTACCAGGACCAGAGATCCCCTTTTTGGGACCCAGCAAAGTCCGGAGAAGGAGGCATTCTCATGCTGGGATCAGTCCCGACCATGGGGGCCCACAGACATCTCGTAGCCAGCTCGGTCACAGCCGGATACCCCATTTAAGTCGCCCCGGGCAATGCGAATGTCTCGGGGGGCAATGTCTGCCCCAGATGCGAGTTTTTGGGGTAGAACGCCTCTTTCACATCGGGTTTTTTGTACACGGTAGGAGCGTATCGCAATAAAAGACATGAAACCAAAAACATGCTTCAGTCTCTGCCATGATACGCTCATCAACCGGGTCCCCGACTACCGCGGGTGAAGCGACTGGAGAGGCTATGGCTACACCCTGGAGGTGGTGACCAGCTGCGGCCCGACCCTATAGGTTAACCACCTACACTTTGTGCCGCTACCAGGTCTTTTCCCCCTCTGAGGGGCAGCCACCTCAACTCCCAGTCGCTTTAAAATTTCCCCCGATAGCAGAGGTAACCGCTCATCCTGCCGCAAGGGGCCCGGGTGTTCCAAGCGCCTCCCCCAAAAACGCCTGAGGGTTTAAACCCCGGGGGTCACCGGGTGCAGCCCCCCCTCTGCCGCCCCCCCCAACAAGCCCCAGAAAAGGGGGCGGGGGCTGTGGGACCGCCATCCCCCTTGGGTTTTCCCGGGGGTTTCCCCCCCAAACTTTATGGGGGTTGGCGCCCGCCCCGGGGGGCGGCGGGCCGAGTACCCTTCCCAATCCCGACCCGACATTTGCCCCCACGGGACCCACAGCCCCCTTACTAGTGGGTGGGGGGGACAACACCCCCCCCCCGCATTTCCATTTATTATATATATATACAAAATTAAATTATATATATATAGTAAAATACATAAATAATATTATATAATATATAATATATAAAATTATAAAAATTATATAAATTGATTTTATGAATATATATATATATATATTAAAAATTTTAAAATTATAAATAAAATTAATAATAAATAAATAGAATAAATATAAAAGATAAATAATAAATAATATATTATTAATATATATATATAATATACATATGTATTTTTAATATATTATTTTTAAATATATAATATAAAATTTTAAAATAAATATATATAGTATAAATTAATTATATCATCATATACAAAAATTTACATAATTAGGGATTTATAATATAAATTATATAATATTATTATATTTTATATTAAAATATGTAATTATTTGTATATTTAATATATAATATATATGTTATATTAATTTATATATATGTATGATAAATAAATTTTAAAAAAATAATATATATATATAACAACATATTATATATATATTTATATATATATAAATATATATATATATATATATAATATGTAAGTTGTATGTATATTTCTGTAAATTAAGAAATTTATATTATTATAATTATATAATTATATTATATATATATATATACTTTATAAATAAATATAGATACTTTCTACAGAAAATAACAACACACACCACCCACACCACACACACACACACACCACACACCACACACAACAAACACACACACACGCACACACATACCAAAAAACATACCACACACACCAAACACACACACACACACACACAACAGACATATATATAATATTAATAATATATATATATATAATTAATAATATATATATATATAAAATTATATAATATGCGTTGTGTTGTGTTTGGTTCTTGTGTTGTATGTGTGATTGTGTTTGAATAAAGCGGTGGGGGGGACAACACCCCCCCCCCCAGCTTTTTCTTTTTAAAATTTATATATATAATAATATATATATATATATAAAAATATATATATGTAATTTTAACATATTATATATATTATTATATTATATAAATATATATATATTAATAAATTATATATTTTATATACATAGTAATTATATAATATTATTATTATATATATATATTAATATATATAGATTATAAATATAATATATACATATAAAAACCTGTAAATATATATGGTTTTTAAAATTTTAATTAATTTAAAATTATAATTATTATATAATTTTTAATAAATGTATACACACAAAAAAATAAATATATATATAATATATATATTAAATATAATAATATAAAATATGTATTATATCTGTATATATATATTATATATAAATAAAAATATTATGATCTATTTTAAATATTTACAATTATTATACATACATTAATATTAAATATATAAAATTATAAAAATTATATATATATATATGAAGATGTAGTTTATATCTGAAAAATATATGCTATATATATTAAAATTTTAATATATATATAATATATATAATCATATATACATAAATATATGTATAAATTCTCACAGAAACATACACACACACACAAAACACACAAGCACACACACACACCCCAAAACCACACACACCACACACACACACACACACACATACACACACACATACACACACACACACACAAACACACACACACACACACACACACACACCAAAAAGACATATATATATATATATATATATTATATATATATAATATATAATATATATATATATGCGTGTTGTGTGTGTGTGTGTGTGTGTCTGTGTGTCTGTATGTGTGATTGTGTTTGATATATATATTTATGGTTAATATATATATATATATATATATATATATATAATATATATATATAAATATATATATATATATGTATATATATATATGTCGTAATCAAGATGTAGATTAATCTGTGAAAATAAAAGTAATCACACCCGTTACGATTTAGGTATAACTGCCACCACCAGTTCTTTCTATGGGTAAAACTGGAAACCCCTTTACAACAAAATGACCCTGTGACCCAACAACTACCAAGTGTCTAGTTGCCCTTTGGGGGGACTACAGAAAGAGAACTTGCTTTACTATTTTATTTGTATTTTTATAAAATAAATGTAAACAGAAACTAAATATAGACAAACCAAAACAACACAGAAAAAAACTGAAAATTACACTATTATTCACTGAGCTTTCCGGAAGTAGTCGTGACAAACCCGTCACGATTACCCCACTCTATATCCCAGACCTCCTCTGGGTCTTATTCTTATCTGCTAATGATGAGAAAGCAAAATTTTTCACTATAATTATTCTCCAATACTAGACCTCCCGCCCAGTATTTACCCCACAACTAGATCTGCACTTCTCCTCCCAAAAGTCACTAGCAGGTGTCGGTCCATCTAGCCGTGTTCCTGTCTCGGGGGTCTGTTCCACCTCCCCTCCTTTCCCGTGCCGCGCGGCGCAGACGGAGCAAAACCATTTCTCGGGCTT
>NW_023649286.1:0-6460 GCF_015228065.2 Penaeus monodon | reverse complement strand
TGAGATTTCCCCCTTTTCTAGCCTTTGCCTGAAAGGCTACCCTAAAAGGGCAGCAGGGGGAGTGTTCAACGTCAACCCGGGGGAAAATAGTACAAAAAATGCATAATTCCAAAACTAGTAAAAATCTATCTTTTCAGAAATGGTCACACGAAAAATACAAAGAAAAATTTTGTATTGCTAACATATTTTTTAGGGAGAATAATACAAAAAATTAAATTTTGGTAACTCAGTATAACACATCAGGGCATTGCTAAAAAAAAAAATAAAAAATTTAATTTACAACCACGACACAACACGCATACACCACACACCCAACACACAAAACACCCACACACACCCACACCACACCACCAAACCCACCACACACACACCCACCCCACCACCCACCAAAAACCACCCCCCACCACACAACTCACCCACACAACACACCAAAACACACCCCACCCACACCACACACCACCCAGGTATCAGAAATTTGGCAACGTTATCCTTGGTTCATTATGGGGCTTTGTAAAAAGATTTTGAAACGAAAAAAAAAAATACTCACCTTATATCTACACACATAAAAAACCACACACAACACACACACACCACACACCACACACACACCACAACACAACAACACACACAAAATTTAATATATATATATATTATATATTATATACATAAAATTATACTGTATTTTTAAAACCCCACACACACCACACACCACCACACCACACACACACACACACACAACTATATATTATATATATTAAAATATATTATATAAATATATTTTTAAAAATTTAGTTTTTTTAAAAATATATTTATTATATAAAAATTTATTTAATTATTATTTATATATAATATTATTTTATTATATATAATATTTTTTATTTTTTATTTATTTTTTATTTTTTTTTTTTTTATATTATTTTTTTTTTATTTTTTTTTTATTTTTATTTGTGTGTGGTGTGTGTGGTGTGGTGTGTGGTGTGTGTGTGGTGTGTGTGCGTGTGTTTGTTGGCTTGTGTGTGTGTGTGTTTGGTGTGGGGGTGTGTGTGTGTTGTGTGTGTGCTGCCGTGGGCCCGGCGAGGCGGGGGGCCCCGTGGGGGGGCAGCAGTTCCGGTGGCTGGATGGCACGAAATTTTTAGCCCAAACTCTGCTTAGGTTAGTAGAAAGTGGCGGGGAGGTGGGCCTAGGGCGCCGGGGCGCTCCATGCGGTTAGACAGGCCGGAATGATCTTGGTCCCCTTTTCGCCCCCTCTAAATTTAGCGCTGGGTGGGGTGGGGAGGGGACCAGGCGGGGGGAGGCGTAGTCAATTTGGGCAGGATAAATAGTGTAGATATTTGAAGCCCGGGAGGGGAAACACCAAGGGGATTTAGGCGACGCAGCATGTGAAGCCTTAAAAAGGCAGACCTCACGATGTCTCTGACGTGCTGCGTCCCCGGGGAGCTTATCGTCGATGTGAAAGCCCCAGCGCATGTGTGTGTGTTTGTGTGTGTTTTTGTGGGGTGTTTGTGTGGGTCTGAGGGTATATTAAAAAAAAAAAAAAAGTATATATATAATTTTATATAAAATTTATTATTAATATATATATTATAAATTATTTAAGGGGGAAATAAATTAAAAAAAAGAACAAAAAAAAAAACAACCCCCACCCACAAACAAAATAATATATATATTTTATTATATAAAATATATATTATATATGTTATATATATATTATATTATATATATTTTTAAATATTATATATATATTTTTATTATTTTTTAAATTTTTTAATTTAATGGTTTTTTTGTTTTTTTTTTTTTTTTTTTATTTTATTTTTTTTATAAAAATATTATTAAATTTATTTAATTAATATAATAAAATAAATAATTTTATTATTATTTTTTTTTTTTTTTTTTTTTTTTTTTTTTTTTTTTTTTTTTTTTCCCCCCCATCTTTTTCCTCCTCCCCTATCTATCTATATGGGGGTATATGTTTATTATATATTATATATATATTTATATATATAATATATATAAATATATATATATTAACACTCAGACACAAACACGCACACACACACAAACAAACCCCCCACAACACCCACACACACACACACACAAAACACACAACCACACACACACAATATATTTAAATATATAATATTATATATTTATATAATAATTATATATATAAAAATATTATATATTTTAACATATTATACTATTTTATTATATTTTATATTCACCACACACACCCCAAAAAACACACATCAGCGCTTTTTGCAAGAGTTGCCAAAACGAGGTCGCAGACAACACAAACCCCTCAGGGTCCGGCCCCCCCGATTTTTTTTTTCCTCAAGGTTGCCTAAAAACCCTTTTCACTTGCAGATGCAAAAAGGCAGCAGCTTTTTTGTTAGGGTAAACCGCATAGCTTTTGACCATACAGGGATTGAACTACAGGCGTAGTTAGGCACGACTATGTATCTAAACCCCAATATTTAAAAATCCGTGCGAGTGGCATTATACACAACACATCAGTGTGTGTACATTTATACTACCTTTCATTTTGCGCACACTGAGCGCACACACGGATTTGCATATATAAAAATATATATATTAATATATATATAATTTTATATTTATAATTTTATATATATAAAATATATATGTTATATTATATGATAGTAATAAAAAATAAAATTGTGATAATATAATAAAAGATAATAATAGTGATAAAATAGATATGCTGCTTATAAAAATTTAATAAGATAAAATAATAAAAATAATAATAATAATAAATTAAAAAATAAAATAAAATAATTAATAAAAATAATAATAAATAATAAAAATAAAATAGATGATTGATCATAATAAACATAGTAAAAGAAAAAAATAACATAATAATATGATGATAAAAAAACGTGATAAAAATCATAAAAGAAAAAAAAAAAAATAAATAAAAAAAATTCAAATGATTATGATGTAATATAATAAAATAATAATAATATGAAAAAATGGTAAACTAATGTTGAGATAATAATGTTTTAACGTTTAATGGTAAAAAAGATACTTAAAAAATCTAATGACAAAAAATAACGATAAGGGTAAAAATAAAAAGGATAAAAAGAAAAATAATAATATAATAAAAATAGAAACAACAAAATATAAAATGATAATATAATATAATATATTAAAAATATTTATATAGATAATTTGATAGGACATAAATAATTATAATTGAAAATTTAAAAAATTGTAATAAATAATAATTATATAATTTAAAAAATAAAAAAAATAAAATAATGTAATAAAAATAATAATTATAAAATATAAAAATAAATAATAATAATGACTATGATAAAAAACAATAACAATAATTTTAGCAATAATATCTCAATAATGTGATAATAATCAAAAATAATAAAATTTTTTCACTAACAGAATCCCAAGAATATTAACAATTCCAAAAACAAAAATTTTAACCATGAATTTCAAAAATAAAATGGTAATAGCAATTTTTTGGGTACCAAATAAAAAGTAAAACAAAAAACTAAAACAATAAAGAAATGATAAAATAACGAAACATAAAAATAAACCACTATTTACTACTACTAACTTCTACACTACGAAATACTAGAACAACACGAGTAAATAAAAAAAACGAATTTTAAATAGCTATATGTAAGCATACGCTGAAAGGAAATGAAAAGAATAGCCCATTATTGGTGGGATGTGCTGAAAAACCCCTCTGCTGGTAATGACGGACGAGTTCACTAGTGAAATATTATGAAAACAAGCTAGGGGCATTGAAAAAGAAGGAAACATTTTTGGGAAAAAACCCATAGCTTTACATAAATCATTTTTCTTTATAAAGGTTTTTTTTTTCAGAAGTCAAGCTGTTTACACTTCCCTAAATTCCTTTCCATTAAAAGTGATGCTAAAGTTAAGAGCCGGGTTTTTAAAACTGGAGTTTTTTGGGAAAAAATAAATACCTTGTTCTTTTTTTTTTGGCATGCAAGCAGTATGCTTTCTTAAGAAATTGAATATTTTAAAAAAACATTCAAAAACGTTATGCACGGCTTTCCCGCAACATTTTATACTAAAAAATACATAAAAACCGGTTTGTGCCTAGGTGTCTGAAATATCGGTCTTAATATTTACTTTTGACTTACAGTAACTTTTTGTCAAATGTCAAATTTTCAGTGAAAAACTTTTAAAAATCCCGCGTAGTTTTTTACGATACACCCTGGACCTAATGTAAAAGTTTGTATATATAACTAACGTAAAATTTCCTTGTGCAGTATTTTATTTTTTTGAGTGTCTTTTAGTGCTAAAAAATTTTAAAAATTTTGTTCAACCAAAAAATTCCCTTAAAAAGGTTTAAAAAATTGTTTTTAGGATAAAAAGCAGAAAAAATTTTTTTAATTTCTTCTAATTGTGAAATAAAAACCACTTTAATCTAATTCTGCAATTTCTTGTGAGCGTTGATTGGGGATTATTTATCCCTGATATCGGATTGAAAGAAGGTACTGGTAGACTGAAAATGGTGGGTCGTGATAAGACATGCTTAGACAATCTAATCGATGATACAGGTTATATGGGGGAAGTGTTTTTTCCCCCCTAAATATAATGTTAAATCTACTGCTTTTCCATTTTCCTGCTTCATTTTTATATTCTGAAACACTTGGAATTGCTGAATAAGGCCAAAATGGCTTTTTTATTCGTGCTTTTACTGGGTTTTTTATGGTTTTGTGATAAACACATTCTGTTCTTGGGCCCTCTCCGAACGTCCTTGCTACACTATTTTCTGCACGGGGACAACAATATATAAATATAACCCGGGTTCGGAGGACGAATTGCGTGAACTGATATTTTCTTTTTTGTTAAATGGCCCCCAAACCCACACACCCCAACACACACACACACACACCCCCCACACACACACACACACACAAAAACAACACCACAAAAACCACACCACACAAAACCAACACGCACACACCCCACACGCACACACACACCACACGCACACAAACCACGCCACACCCCCACATCACACCACAGGGGGGAACCACATGCTTACACCTGATGCATATATCTTCCTTACTTTTTTTTTTTTAAAATCCGCCCTCTTTTTTTTTTCAGTGGTTTTTCTTCATAAATCTATAGTGTGTCACATCATTTGTTTTTCTTTTAGTTCTTCTTTTCCTTGTACTACCTTCTCCTCTTCTCCGTCCTCCTCGTCTCACCTTTTTTTCCCTCTTTTTTCTCTTACATTCTGCAACTTTGCAAGTCAATGCTGTTTTTTCTGCCTCCGGGTTTTTAATTATAAAATTCATTCTTTTCTGTTTGTACTGGTTTTCCTTTTTTTTATTTTAACCCAGGATAAACTTTGACTTTAATCTGATTTATACTAGCATGACAAAAAAAAAGTAGGTGCCCCAGACAGCCACATACGCAACAAAAAAACCAAAAAAAACTCGTTACAACTTATATTACATGTAGCACAAACTGTTTGGG
The DNA here is from genome assembly GCF_015228065.2 of Penaeus monodon. Classification (NCBI taxonomy): domain Eukaryota; kingdom Metazoa; phylum Arthropoda; class Malacostraca; order Decapoda; family Penaeidae; genus Penaeus; species Penaeus monodon. The sequence goes on along the minus strand of NW_023649286.1, from coordinate 964 downwards.
TGTTAAAAAGGATTTACCAGTTAAATTATTTTTCAAAATTTTTTGTCAGCAACTTGACAGCCCCGGCCCTTTTTTGTCCAAAACGCCCTTTTCCCCGCTGCTAGTCCTTTAGATTTCGACTCACAATTCAGTTCAGTCTTTTGGGTACTTTTTGTATAACGCCACAAGGAAAAAAATCAGTTGGATTTTACTCAGGAAAATCTTTCCCAAAAGGGGGGGGGGGTCGGTCCCTTTTAACCAAAAGGAAAAAAGACACGTAGAGCCCCCCACGCTTATGACACGGTTATCGGGGTTTTTTATAATCATTATATATAATTCGTGAAGCCCTTTTTTTTTTTTTGAAGACCATATCTCTTCATACCGTGGACAACTTAGAGACCGTATATGTAAACGGGCTACTTGTTTTAAAAATGTAAAGGTGGAAACGTTCTAATATTGTGAAACGCATAGAGTGACCAAGACTTGTATTCTAATACATACATATACGTCACATGCACACCCACACCATAAACCACACCACACAAAACACACACCCACACACACGAAAAAAACCACCACACGCAACACACACCCCACACACACACCAATAATAATATACATTATGGTTGTTTGGGGGTGTGTGTGTGTGTTTTTTGATACATACATACACCACAAAATACACAACACACCACACCACCACACAACACCACACATATATATATTTTATATATAATATATAATATATATATATATATTAATAATATATATTGTTTTTATATGGGTTTATAAAAGTAATTTTACATATATTTTCATATATTGTATATAAATTTTAGATACATAGATGTATGTATATCATTAAATAATTACTATATAAATATTATGTGGGTAGGTTTTTCTTCACGTGCAGGTGATAGAACGATGGTGTGGTAGCCTAATGGGGTTAAAATTTTGCATGCCCTTTCGCTTGCAGCTTCCCCCCTGGCTA
>NW_023649285.1:2500-6460 GCF_015228065.2 Penaeus monodon | reverse complement strand
AAAAAAAAAAAAAAAAAAAAAGAAATGAAAAAAAACAAAAAAATAAAAAAAAAAAAATCACCGGTTCCATTTCAGGTCTGAAGAGGAAGGGAGAGGAGGGGTAAAAGAAGAGAGGAAGGCAACGCGGGAACACGGGGCGGGTGAGGACAGACGAACGGAAGCAGAGGGAGTCACACAGGTCGGAGGATCGGGCGGACTATGCCCCGGGGTGGCCGGCATACGGTAGAAGGCGGAGGATATGGGAAGCAAGGAGCTGTCAGCAGGAGAAAAGCCGCTGTTCAAGTTGAAATTAGGCAGCAGCTTTATAAAGGAAGATTCCACCAGTCTGCGGGAGTGGACATCGGCGGAAGGAAACACAATCCGCGCTGCTGACCAGTCCATTGATGGCCAGTGTCCCACTGATGGCAAAAGGGGGCGTTATTGTTGTGTCCCCTGGATATAGCGTACTTATGTTGAACAGACCTTGGGTAAGACTGGCGCCTTTTTCGCCAAAATACTGCTTGTCACAGGAGGCACAAGGAACAGCATAGGTGCCCACTTCGCGGAGGAAGGAGGGCTTATTGGCCCAAAGGTTGCGACGGAGAGTGTTCACCTGGCGAAAGATCAGCCTGCAGTTGAGAGGGTGAAGAGGGCGACGGAGAGAGTAAATTTCCTCAGTGTAGGGCAGGCTGAGGACGGGCAAATGGGGGTCATTTAGAGGAGAGTCGTGATAGAAGGTAACGCCGCGCCCTGGATACGCGGCAATCGAGAAACATGACCAGGGTAGCCCATTTGAGAAAGAGCGACGAAGGAAGACGATCTCTCCATCCAGGTACTGGGGGTCACAATGCGAAGGGCGCGACGGAACAGCGTGGGGGCAACACCTCTCTTCACATGGAGAGGGTGGTATGAGAAGAAGTGTATGTACATACCACTATGCAGGGGTTTTCCTGTATATGGAGAAGGAGAAGGGTCAGCAGAGCGATGGACTAAGGTTCCAAGAAAGGGAGCCTGTTGTAAACCCCTCCCATTCCACCTTAAAACGGATGGAAGGAGAGAGAGAGTTCAGCTGCATCAGGAAACCCGGAAACAGAGCAGGGTCTGAGGCCAGAGAGCAAAGACGTCGTCGACATACCTCACCAGATCGACGGCCGAATGGAGATGGAAGGGAGAAGCTCAGACTCGAAGAATTCCATGAACAGGTTTGCCAGGACGGGAGAGAGGGAGACCCATGGCAAACCGAACGTCTGAGAGTAAAAACGACCTTCGAAAGAAAAGGAATTAGAATCCACACACAGACGAATAGCTGGAGGAAGGCGTCGGTGGGCAGAGGGAGACGAGGATCCTCTGCGGGAAGTCTCCTCTGGAGGAAAGCCAGGAATCATCAAGCGGGACCTTGGTGAACAGGGATCCCAAAGTCCAAGCTCATCATGGCACCGGTGAAGCTCCGCGAACGCGGGAGATGAAGTCCCGAGAGTGGCGCAGGTGACAGGAGAGAAGGTGCCAAGAAGGGGAGTGAGACACTTTGCCAGCCAGGCAGCAAGAGGGTGCGTCCAGATCCCCGGGAGGAGATGATGGGGCGCAGAGGCACGGCCGGCTTATGGGTTTTTTGGAAGCCCATAGAAATGAGGGAGTCGAGGGTTGATGACCCTGAACCCTGGTATAGATTCGCCTCCGGAAAACAGGGTGCTATCTCTTTCAGGCGACGGTGGAAGGGGAGCAGCAATGCGTTCACGGGGTCACTAGTCAAAGGGAGCATAAGTGGAGGGGTCATCCAAAAGGTCCTGGGCCTTCTGCAGGTAAGGGCACGGTTTGGGGGACCACCACCGAGTTGCCCTTGTCCCGAGGGCAGAATGGTGAGTCCTCCCTGCGCAGGCTTTGAAGGGCCTCACGGTAACGCCTGGGAATGGAAGGGTTAGGATGGAGGAGAGATTCGAGGGCCGGAGGAGAGAGACATCAGGCAAAGAGTTCCTGTGAGAAGACATGAAACGGTCAAAGGAGGGAAATAATGTCGATGGGAGGTAAGGGGGTGAGGGCGGAGAGCAAAGGAAAACCGAACCCAAGGAGTTGAAGCTGGTGGGGGGTCAGGACAGGGAAGATAAGTTGGTAACAGCGTCGGTGAGGGAGAAGCGGGACCAAGGACTGCGGGCGGTCAGGCTGGGAAAGTTTCTGGGAGAGAGAGCGGCCATGGTTGGTGGAGAGGGACCGGGAAGAATCATGGGCAACGTCGGACATGATCTGGAAGATATGTCTAGGGAGCGCTCCTCCAGGAAGTCCGAACGTGCACGTGAACGGTAGAAGCATGCTCGACGTCCCTCCTGCCAGCACGAATGCGTTCAAGGAGGAGAGAACGTGCATAGTCCGGAAAGGGAGATTCTTCCTCAGAATGTTTCAGTACATTAGCGATGGAGGAAGGGAGTACCTGCTCGTCAAGCAGTCACGGAGGATCGTAGTTGGTTCTTCGTCGGGCCGTGGCGATGACTGAATCCTCGTAGGCACGAAACGCAGGTACCATGTCGGGAAGGAGGTAAACATGAACGAGAGAAGATTTCTTTTAAACACGTGGGGTCATTATGAATAGCAAACAACTCTTCCGTCTGATACAATGAAGAAAAACCACAATACAAAAACTAGATTTTGAAACATGAGACTACAGTTGTCGAAATCCACCTGGATTCATCTTACAGGTCCTGAAGAGGAAAGGGAGAGGGGGTATAAAGGAGAGAGAGGAGAGGCAACGCGGGAACACGGGCGGGTGAGGACGTAGACGAACGGAAGCAAGGAGGGAGGTCACATCAGGTCGGAGATCGGGCGGACTATGCGCCGGGTGGCCGGCATACGTAGAAGGAGGCGGAAGGATATGGGAGCAAGAGACTGTCCACAGAGAAAAGCTGCTGTTCAAGTTGAAATTAGGCAGCAGCACTTTATAACGGAAGATTCCACCATCTGCGGGAGTGGACATCGGCGGAAGAAACACATATCCGCGCTGCTGACCAGATCCATCTGATGGCCATTGTCCCAACTGATGGCAAAAGAGGGCGTTATTGTTTGTGTCCCTGGATATAGCGGTACGTATGTTGAACAGACGCTTGGTAAGACCTGGCGCCTGTTTCGCAAAATACTGCTTGTCCACAGGAAGGCACAAGGAAAATCATAGGTTGCCCACCTTCGCGGAGGAGGAGGGCCTAGTATGGACCAGGTTGCGACGGAGAGTGTTCACCTGGCGAAAGATCAGCCTGCAGTTAGAGGGTGAAGAAGGGCGGAGAGAACGGAGAGGTAAATTTCCTACCCCCAAGTTGGGGTGGGGGGGGGGGTAAGGGGCCCACTGAGGACGGGCAAATGAGGAGTCAATTTGGAGGAGCGTCGTGATAGAAGGGGTACGCCACGTCCCGGATACGCGGCATCGAGAACATGACCAGGTAAAGCCCAGTTTGGCGAAAGAGCGACGAGGAAGGACGATCTCTCCATCCAGTACTGGGGGTCACGATGCAAGGGAGGGCGCGAAGGAACAGCGAGGTGTGCAACCCTCTCTTCGCATGGAGAGGTGGTATGATAAGAAGTGGGTACAGTACCACTATTCATGGGTTTCCTGTATATGGAGAAGAGAAGTGGTCAGCGAGCGATGGACTAAGTGTCCAAGAAAGGGAAGCCCTGTTGTCACCCTCCCATTCCACCGTGAAACGGTGGAAGGAGAGAGAGAGTTCAGCTGCATTCGGAAGACCCGGAAAAGAGCAGGGTCGTGAGGCCGAGACAAAGACTTCGTCGACATAACTCAGCCAGATCGACGTCCGAATGGAGATGGAAGGAGAAGCTTCAGACTCGAAGAATTCCATGAACAGGTTTGCAGGACTGGCAGAGAGGGGAGAGCCATGGCAACACCGAACGTCTGAGAGTAACCGCTTCCGAAAGAAAGGAATTAGAATCCACGGCACAGACGAATTAAGCTGGAGGAATGCGTCGGTGGCAGAGGGAGTACGAGTA
>NW_023649284.1:0-6460 GCF_015228065.2 Penaeus monodon | reverse complement strand
AAACCCGGGGTTAAGGGGTTTCCCGATCCCCATGTTTGCGGCGGGACTTAAAGTCACAAAAAGTTTTACATACCGGTAGCGTAGCCCATATCTCTGGGTTGTCAGACCGGGATCAGTAGCGGTTTGGTGGGGCAACAGGAGCCATGAACTCGATCAAAAAGAGGTTTGGGATGTGGTCCCTATGCGAAGGCCCAAAGTGATGTCTTAAAGGGCCTTTGTACTCCTTTTTGCTCTAGGGAAGCGAAACCTGATCTACCAGGTTTGGGTCTCGCCTTGATGCCTTTTTAAAAGTCCCTTCGCCGGATCAGGGGTTACATTTGGCGGACACGTGCCCAACCCGGGGGTTACACCGTGAACTGGCATGGGACCTGTTACTTGCTAATCCGGGATCGCCAATCAGGCTATAGGGCCCACCTAGCTCGCCTCCCTTGGACGACCCTCCCCACAGGTTGTCTCTCGCGAGCAACCCTGGGTGGGGGAGCCCCTGGGGGACGTCCAGGAATCAGGGTTTGGAGCTCGCGACTCCTGTCGCGAGGAATTAGAGACTCGCCTCGGGGGATCCTCGTGGCTGGAAGCGAAGGGTGGTGCAGCCATGCGCCCCGTGGGTTTAGCCCCTTGATGATGATGAGAATGAGCATTAAAGATTTTTACAGGAAAAAAAAAACCCAGATATTTAGTTTAAATAAACACATTTATTAAAACAAAAACCTTTATAGAGGGACTGGCTGTCAAATTTTCTTTCCAGGGAAAAAAACTCGTTTCTCCTTCCTTTGGAAAGCTAATTTTGACAGGAAAAACGCAGTAGGAAGCGTAGGAGAACGATCATTGCTCTATCACGATCACACAGTTATGAGAAACTATGCTGTTATTAGAAAAAATGTCGCGGATGCAATCAAAAAAAATAATTAAACTTGAATAGAGGGGGGGTCTTTACATTGATTCCTGCTTAACCTTTAACACTGACAATAATCAAGATATTGAGATAATTAACGGATTTTTTTTTTTTTTTTTTTATGTGTAACGTTGCGCTCATGTACTTCAATGCAGAAATTAGAATCCACACCGGGAAAAAAATATATAACTATTTTTACACTTAGTGCCACATATATAATTTTTAAATCGTGTAGTTTGTCCTTATGATCCCCCTTTTTTCCTTTTAGAACGGGGAATCGTTTAATAAAAAAGCAGGAAATCACCCTCACTGTAACCGTAAGCCCTTTGGAATATCATTACAGTGTCATCTAAAAATCCTCATAAACGTAAGCCTCCCGTGAAGATGAAAAATTATTGGGTGCAACATAAAAAGATGATGCCAGACCTTTACATTGTTTCATTAATTACACATACAAAATACGCACGGACCAGCAGCCACGCGCATGCACGCACACCGCACGCGCGTGCGCGTGCTGTGTGTGTGTGTGTGTGTTGTGTGTGATGTGTTGTGTGTGGCATCAAAAAACACACAAACTGCTTTCTTATATTCATGAATAGTTCAAGAAAGAGTAAAATTAGATTCAAGAAACCACGAAATATATTTTTTTTTTACTAATACATAAAAAATCTTCACAATTTTTATAAAATCTTATATATTCTGTCATCCTTGTTAAAGGGGAACATACTATCATGTGGGTTTACAATGTATTTAATTATTCAAGGGTTAATTTATGATATGTTTCCTTTGATTTTGCTCCCTGGCTGCAAAACTTAACTAAAGCCCCGTAACAAGCGACCGCTGTAGCCTCCACGGCAGGCTTTTTTAATATTGATTTTAATTTTCATGTCCCTAGGTTTTTTTGCATGTGTTACCTTACAATATATTTTAAAGAAGGAAAAAAAACGTCTTTTTAAATTTAAAAGAAATTACTAATCAAAATATTTCATCAAAATTTATGACGGGCCCGGGGCGTTTCAGCAAAGGTGTTTCATTTTTCACTAATGCTTACATTAAATATATTTTTTGAATGGGGAATTTGAGTGATGACGCAAATGAGCAATTTAAATGAAGAAACCGTCCCACATGTTCATTTCTTAATTTGATGTCAGGTTTTATTTATTTTATTGAAATGGACGTGTCCATGAGTGATTAGTGTAAAAAATTAAATTATATACTGGTTTTAAAATACGCTCAAACACTTGTGAAACGTCTCAAAATTTTTTTTTCGGAAGGTCTGGAATTTTCGTGGTTTTTCCGGTATGAATTTCCAGTTTTCTCTTTTTTTTTTTTTTTTTTTTTAACTTTATCTTTGCGACGCGTATAAAGGGGGTTTGTCTTCATGGGGAATAAGCAGTTTCACGGATAATAAAAAGTATCAATTTTAATGTAATTAAATTAATTTTTTATAATTTGATTTGATTTAAGGAAATTAAAAGCTAATAAAGTAACTAATAAAGACAGCAAAAACTAAATTAAAAGTTTAATAATAAAGTACAATTCATACAAAATAAAAAGTAAAACATATTTTTTTTAATTACTCTGGGGGGAGGAGGGGGGGTCAAATACCTAGAGGAGGCGTGGTAGTAAAAAAAAAATTTAAAAACGTTGATTAAACCAAGGGGGAAAAAATATCCCTTTTTTTGTTCGTGGCAGGGACATTTGTCTGTTTTATAAGACTGGTTTAAGACAGTTGTCCATGCAGTTAATGAACCATTTCTTTGGTTTAAATGTTAAAGGGATTTACGTTAGCGCAGTTTTTTACAAAAACCCTTTTTATGATTTTTTTCTTCATAATTGTAAAGTATAGCGTGTACTTTATAAAAGAAAAACCCCTTTCAAAGTGTTACCCTGAAGGGCAAAAGTGTACACAAATGCATTGTTAAAAGTAAACCCCAAAGACAACGGGTATAAGTACTGTCCCCTATTTTTTTTTGAATATTGTTACATACAAAAGGTCCCATGGCTCAACACCAAAGGGGTCGATCAGTAGGCCTTTTAACCGTGCCCGATTTGCCCCTTTCCCTTTAATTTTCGGGAAAAAGGTTTTTCTTTTTTATACTATTTAATTTTATGATGTTATTTTTCTATTGGAAAGATTATTAAACTGCAAAAAAAACATACACACTATACCTAGGATGGGGGTAGTGGACGGATATATCATGGGTGATAGCAAATCTATAATTTAGTCAAATTTTTGTTTTTATTGAGTCGGGCATGCAAAGATAGAAAAAAGGGGCCCAAGGGTTGTCGCATCTCCCAAAGTTTTAAAGGAAAGGTTTAATTTAAGATTTTCGTGTTTTAAAGCGTGTGTAAATATACTAATTTTCTCGTTAAAAATGCTCTTCTGGGGAAATTCCCGTGCTCATTCAGAAAAAATCATTTTTTGCACGATTAGGAGTTGGATGGATAATGAATATGTGAATGACATATAGGGAGATCGATATAGGAAAATTTTAAATAGAGGATAGCTACGATTAATATAGGGACAATAGATAGACAAAAAAAAGATAGACGATAAAATATGGGTGCATGGGAGAATAAACAACGAAACAGCACTAATGTACTGATTTTCAGTCATACCTCTATCTGTTTTATGCAATTTTAATTAGAACTTACGATGGGGGGAAAGATAGGTAGCATCCTTCCTCATGTTCGGCAGAGCCTGAAAAAAAAAAAGTTTGAAATTAAGGAGAATGATAAAGAACTTTTCCGGTGACTGTATATTTTGGAAAATTAAAGATGCAGTATGTTAGTGGGTTTGTGTGCGAGATATATCTATATATGTTTATATGCACGTGTGTTTTATGCGTGTAAGGTTGCATATGCGTGTTTGAATATATGCATACATGAATGTTTCTTATATAGCATCTTATGCATTTTAATCTCCATATAGTTCATAGCCCTACAGCGTGAATTGTAATGGCTTCAAATGATGATGATGATGATGTTTATGATGATTATTATTATTATTATTATGTTTATAATCATAGCATAACATTTGTGCTCATTAGGCATAAATGTAAAGGCGTATGTACAGATGACCCATAATTTGAAGTTATGTTCATATGGTCCTCTGGTTTTGCATAAAGGATGAGCTGTGTGTTAGATATTCGTAAGTGGCTATCAATTTCTGTGTGTAAGTGTATACCTTGTTCATTCATTTGTTCTCCTCTATTGTTAAATCTATGGTCAGTTTTTTTTTTTTTTTTTGCGCACACACACACACACGCACGCACACACAGAAAAACTACAAACCACACACACACACACACAGCAACACACACACACACGACACCACACACACAACACGCGCGCGCCGCCCGCGCGCGCACACACGCACGCCACCACCACACAAAAAACCAAACATATATATATATATATATAATATATATAAAATTATATATATGTGTGTGTGTGGTTTAATGATATATGCGTGTTTATACATACATAATAATACTACATATATATTTATACACAAAAATATATATACATATATATATAATATATATAATATATATATTATATATATTATAATGTAATGTGTGTACATACATACAACGCATGTATACATCCACACTGGAGCCTTTGAATCTTTGGACTCAGCCTTCTGAAGCCCGGAACCACCGGTGGCCGGGAAACCTTGAAAACCCGGCAGATACGGTATAAGAAGTCATCACCCTCAACGGGCTCAGACGTACAAAGCACAGCTGTCAACCGTAAAAAGTAAACTCCTAAAAGGGAGAAATGAGGTTAAAGGAAAAAAAAAAAAAAAAAAAAACGTAAATTTAATCATATGGTAAAACGTTCGTGAGTTTTAAAGTAGGACGGAACACGGTTACAATATAGATTTAAAAATACTACGATAACACTGGAAAATAATCATACGCGTTACACCTTTAAATAAATTTGGGAAAAAAGCTACCATCTCACGAACATCGAAGTCTTACCCTGAATAGGAGGGAGAGGGGGAGAAAGAAAGAGGAAAGAGAGGAGAGAAGGGGGGCGGGGTAAAGCAAGATAGACAGAGACAGACAAAAGACAGACAGACAGAGAGAGAGAGAGAGAGGGAGAGAGAAGAGTGCGGAGGAGAGGAGAGAGAGAGAGGGGGAGAGAGGGGGGAAAGGGGCGAGGGCGAGCAAGAGGACAGAGACAGACGACAGAGGGGAAATAGAGAGAAAAGAGAGAAAGAGAGAGAGAGAGGGGACACAGACAGAGAGAGGGGAGTCAAAGTCAAACACAGCACACAAACCCCCCCCTCCTCTTCAAGTACTGTCCGAGCGAGCGTGACGAGGAGACCGACCGTAACCAGTGAGGCGACATGGCGACTAAACTCAACTGTGAAAATCGTCTGCTATTCGCATAATATCCCAAAGACCCATTTGCATCACTGAGGAGAGACTCACTTTGGTAATCACTTTATAAAAAAAAAAATACTTCGAAACACGTGTACCATCATGAAATAATGTATGTGCATAAAGTTATGTTTACACATATTCATGAATATGCACAAAGAACATGCGCGTACGTGTACTGCAAAGGAATATACATACTAACCATACACATGATATATGCTATACATGTGTACATATTGCATATACATGGTATATATATTATATAAAATATATATATATATATATTTTAAAATATATTATGTGTTGTGTGTGTGTGTGGTTTTGTGTTTTGTGTGTATGTGTGTGGGGTGTATAGAACACACCACATACATAAATATATATATTATATATATACATAAAATATATTATATACATTACATATATATTATATATATATATATATATATGTATATATACACATAAAATATATGTCACTATATGTATATATACATAGTTTTATATATATACAGCATACTGTGGTATATAAAATATAAATATATATATATTATATATATATATAATATATATAATATTTATATATATATATATATATAATATAATAATATATTATATATATTATATATATAAAATGAAACACACGCACACGTACATATTTATATATATCATATATAACTTATATGGCATATATATCATATATGATACACTACCCCCCACCACAGTATATATATATACATATATATATATATAATATAATATATATATATAATATATATTATATATAATATATTATAAAATTATATAATATATAATATATATTATTATACATACATTATATCATATCTATATATATTTATATTAAAAAATTTTAAAATTTTATATATTTATGTATTATATATAATATATATTATATATATATATATATTAATATAATGCATATATTTTGATTATGTGCTAGATATGTTAACAGGACAAAAAACACACACACAAAATTATCATCTATCGCGCGGGCGCGCCGTGTGTGTTTGTGTGTGTGTGGTTTTTGGTGTGTGTGTGTGTGCATGTAGATACACACCAACCACACACACACACACACACCACAAACGCATATATAGTATATATATATAAGATATATGTAATGACTATCGCATATGCATGTATGTATGTTTTTTGGGCA
>NW_023649283.1:0-5000 GCF_015228065.2 Penaeus monodon | reverse complement strand
TTTTTTTTTTAGGTAATCATTCCCTCATTTATCCGGGGTTTGGAACCAACACTTACTTGGGCTGGCTTGGCCACCCAGTGGCTAGGTAGGCAATCGAGGTGAAGTTCCTTGCCCAAGGGAAAAAAAACGCGCCGGCCGGTGACTCGAACCCTCGAATTCAGATTGCCCGTCGTGACAGTCTTGAGTCCGATGCTCAAACCACTCGGCCAACCGGGGCCCCTCTCTCTCTCTCTCTCTCTCTCTCTCTCATTTATATATAATATATATTTTTAATATATATATTTTATAAAATTATATACACACACACACATACATGCTAGTATTACATCATGTCGATGAATATGTGTCAGTACAAATAAAATTATATTAAACGGCTTCAAAGATCCAATAGATATTAATAGACAACTGAAATGAAGGTGTTAAACAAAAAAGATATATTCGTAATATCAATTTATATTCGAGGGAGTTTTTCTCGGGGAGATCTTTCTCGTGTGTTTATCTCGGGGGACGGGTAGGGTATTTTTTTTTTTCAGGCTGTTGCTTAGCGAGGATCATGATGAGAAAGGGTCCATGTGGTTTTGAGATCACTTTAATTTAAAGAATCAGGAAGTTTTTTACTTTGGAAATTTTGAAACATAATCTTGATATTATTTAAATCTTTCTTTTTTATTTGATTAATATATTGAAATACATGGGAATGTTTTTCCCAAATTGGAAAGGAACATTGTCCTTCTGTATCTGTGAACTCTGGAATTCTCTGGGGAATTTTTTTATTTTTCATTTTTCTATTCAACACTGAGAGTTATCTGCAGTTTGAATGTCTCACAACTTATAGCAATATAATATTGATGAAATTTTCACATACATTTTTTGACAAAAAAAAAGTCGGGAATTTGTTTTGTTATTGCTTATTATAAATATAAATAATGGTGGATTAAGAGCTCGCTCTGTGCATATGCCAGAATTAATCTTTGGGCTCAAAAGTAAAGCCTGGTCCGGAGGTGAATTAAATTTAATCCTGGACGCTTGCCATTGCACATGCGCATTAGAGATCTGGCTTAAACTTTAATACTGAATTAACTTATATGGCGCCTTTATCTGTACCTCCACGGGGCAGTCTGTCGGGCATACCTGTAATTTCCATATTGCTATCGGTCACATCTGGTAGTTTAGCAGTGTACATGGAAAAGAAATCTATTGGCATTTAAGCCCAAAGTTTAGTAGAAGAGGGAGATTGGGAAAATAGGGAACTTTCGTGCCTGACAGCATCGTCTTTCGATTACCGGCTAAGAAAAATATAAAGGGTTAATTAAGTTTAGTTGTGCAATCCCCCCCTGTTCTTTGGGCCCTGATTACAAAAAATAAAAAAATGAAACTGACCCGAACATTGATGCTAGGCCTAAATATTTTATGAAAGATAATCTATTAGGGCCGAATCCTCCACATACTAAAAGCAAAAAAATAATACAAAACATTTTAGTTATCCCTACGACAAAGTCACGAATGCGAACGAACCTTTTTTTACATCAGACAAGCTTTCTAAAACACCGTCGTAACACAGGATGTAGTTAATTATCATGTATTTGGTCATTTGAACGTTTTTCTACCTTTTTGACGAGATGAACATTGATAATCTTTAAGTCATATTTACAGTGTTGTTATTTCTATTCTAATCCAACACGACGCAAACACTTAAATGGAAATTGGGGGAAAAATATAGCCTACTATAAATCTTCCCTTGCAGATGTGCAATATGTAGCTTTATGGATGAGGCGAAAACACAAACAGAGACATGAATGGGTGTAAAATGGTCAAAAATCTACAACCCCCCCCCCCAAAAAAAAAAAAAAAAAAAAAAAAAAAAACTACACAGAGCCCTTTCCCCAATTCTCAAAACCAGTTATAAACACAATGAAATATTTGATCATTACACGGTCACAAAACAAAACAAAACACGCTTTTTCGCGCACGAGCAGAAACGGAGGTGAGCAAAAAGAACAACGAGGGGCCGCTAAAATCAGCTGTGAAAGGAATGTCGCTTCACTATAACGTTATATCGAAAAGTTGATGCATTCGAACATGGATGGCCTGATATAACTTTTGGCGATATATATGTTTATTTGATACATACACCTGGCAGCTATACAAAAGAGGAACTAATTGCCTCCAAATCTCTCGAAGCCTACAGGTAGTATTGATTGTATTCGTTAAGCCAGCATGACTTGTGCTCCCTTTTTTTAAAATATCCTATTCGAGATGCAATTATTATTGGCACCATGTTTTGAGTCCCTCTGTTAGGCCATTTCTTCTTGGTGAAGATGACCAAAATTATTAAACCAGCAATTATTAAACATTGATCTCAGAAGGCTGTGCTTGTGATTTGGGGATTGAGTTTTCTTATGCCATATTGTACCAACAAGATTTCAATCTGGAAACAGAGGGGTTTTTATTGTGGGGAGCAGCTCCAAAAAGGTTGTGAAAATGTACTATTTTTTTTTTTTTTTTGGACATCTGTTAAAACTATGAAATGTTTTAGTTAGCAAAAACCAATTAAGCTTCTTTTCATACCCTAATGATGATACGAGTTTAAATTATATACTTATATACTTTTGCGGCAGACGGCAAAGACTTAATTTTTCGACCCCTTACTTGGCGATTAGCCATCGAATGACTATACAGGCTATTAACCATCTCGAGTATTAACAACCTAAAATTTACACTGAACGTATCTAAAAAAATATTTAACAACTAGAAGCGAAATCTGAACGAGAAGTTTGGGACAACACAGCGGAAAAAACGTTGTTTTGTGCACAGCGGAGAATAGTTAATGTTGTTTTGCTCACCAGCGCCACCGGCTGGTCACCGTCCCTATAAGGTATAAAAGAATCAAGGGCCACACGGTTCATTACATAAATCACACAAGAAGGTGTAACTATGTTCAAAGGCAATATCATTCCCGGGGCTGCAAGACCTCGCTTCACTTTACAAACGGTCATCAGTTTATATAAAACTTGTGGAAATCCTCAGAAATACAGAATTATATCCTCAGTAATTTTCAGGCCTGCGATAAGATAACACCATAGGCATTTGGGCCTGTGTTAACAACAGGATCAGACAACGTATCAGATGAACACCCAGGAGTTAGGCTCATTCGGTAAGTACAAATAATACAATATATATATATATAATATATATATATATCATATATATATATATATATATATATATATATATATATATTATATACATATACATATACATATATAATATATATGCACACACACACACACACACACACACACAATATATATATATATATAATTATATATATATATATATATATATATATATATATATATATATAAATGTACATGTGTGTGTGTGTGTGTGTTTTATTTTGTCTGAGTAATTGGTGATTTGTTCCTGTTAACAATCCCAACTTTTCCTCCCTGATCAAGAGTAGACTACCTGTACTTCACCTAGACTAATCTTTCACAGAACTTTATTATTAATTAAAGAGATTGTTATCTAAAGCTATGGGTATCTTTTAATATAAACTAAACTAAAGGCATAAAAAAAAAATGCTCAATGAAATAAATACGTAAACACTAGTTAAAATCACATTTCTTGCAAGTTTTTGATATTGTGACTGAATAAAATGTACATTTACATGATCAGTTGATTAAAATGAGGCGTAGCAAATTAAGGTTAGCTATGTTGCTTAGCCGTAAAAAGGGTTAATAGCACACAAGGTATCATGTCTTAAAGGATTATATATCGTGTCGTTAGTATTCGTGACGTCATGAACTACGTCACGAAGTTTACATCTTTCGTATTTATTATAGAAATTGAGATTTCACCTTACAGATAAAAAATATATATCTCTAAAATTGCAGAAGAAAAGTTGAAAATAGTCCTAGGTTGAAAATAAAGTCTAAATTATCGAACGAGAGAGCAAAGAAAGTAAGAGTAAAAGCTGATAAAAAAAGAAAATAACATCTTTTAGATTAAGTTAAATAGAAAATAAAGTAAGACTTTCGAGTCCTCCAAAAACACAGCAAATGAGAGGACTTAGTATGAAATCGAAAAAAGAGAAAACGGCAAAAAAAAGGGGGGGGGGGCTTCACTAAAACCAGAAAAAACACTAGAACAAAATAAGCAGCTAAATAAAGAGTCTAGATCTCCCATAAAAGCAGAGGAACCAACGACCGAAGTCCGGCTGAAAGACAGGGGAAGCCTGGACTGGGAGGCCACATTACCTTCATTCACATCAATGTACACTTGCAAGGCTAACCTCTTATCTTCTCTACGTTTCTTATCTGGTAGGTAAAAAAATGACTCATCATATTATTTATAAGACCAGAGTTTTACGATTAACATATTAAACATTATTCGACTGACAGAGGGATTAACTCTATGTAAAAATAATGTACGGTTTTGAGTGAGTGTGTAGACCTCTTTTCAAGAGTACCTTTCTCAGTGATAAATCAAAATTAGTTTTCTTTTTAAAAGCAAGAAAAGTAAGAAAAGAAGAGAAAATGGAGATGAATCTTACCGCTCTTTTGGATTTTGAAAATGTTCAGACGTCATCACAAGGACACGGAAAGAGAATGCGTAATATAAACACGCATATATAAAATGCATGAACGTTAACGCCATTATAATCACATATACATTAACTTGCTATCTACATACCTTTTTAACAGAAATGACGCATGTGCGGGTATCATGTTTCGTTTGATTAAACCATGCACACCCATATACACACAGACACGCATGCAGGCGCAACACACACACACACCTATATATATTTTGGACACAATTTACATCATTCCCATCCCTCATTCTGTACACTGTGGTAACTGAGAAGGGCTAATGTTTGATTATCTCCATCTGTCTTTGACTCGGCAAATTTGTCCATGACTCCCCACGAAAATGTCTTTTGACAGCATTTTGCCTGAATCTAAGGACAGGTGTGGACAAATCGAAGACAATTTGTT
>NW_023649282.1:20000-33255 GCF_015228065.2 Penaeus monodon | reverse complement strand
ATCAAAGGCCGCAAAATCCCCACTTTACGGTAATGAAATAGGCGGCAGATCCCGCAGACTTATCCAGTCCGTCCAGGATTGCGGATAGTGCCCAAATAATACTTTGCCTTTTTTCCTGCTTTCGCGCCGGGAAATTACCGAATGGCCCTGGTCAAAGGCTGTTGATTGTGTGTCTTCTCTATAAGCTAAATTGCTCTCTCTCTCTCTCTCTCTCTCTCTCTCTCTCTCTCTCTCTCTCTTCTCTCTCTCTCTCTCTCTCTCTTCTTTCTCCCTCTTTCTCTCTGTACTTCTGCATATCAATATCAATATATTTATATATATATATATATATATACATATATATATATATAATTATATAATATATATATATATATTTTATATATATATATTTTATTCTCAGAGTGGTCAATGCTTTCAATGTCCGCCCTCCAACTAACAGGTGTGCCCAAATTAGCAGCGTGGCCATGGCATCGCCGCCGTCCTGATCTAAGCCACGCCCACATTGCTCATGACCTCGGACTACTACCCTGACCCACTCAATCACTCTATTTCGAGTCGCGGCCCCGCTCGCACGCGGCCTACTCCCGGGGGCCACTCTCCAGGGCCCCCGCCTTGCCGGGCCGCCCTGATGCCCGGGGCTAACTTCTGCACAAGCCGGTCATTCCAACCTGGGTCTACGCTACGCTACCAAGAATCTTCTATCAATAACATACGCAACAGACCGTGCGTTTTACAAGTTTCCCGACACACCACCACACACACACACACACACACACACACACATAATATAAAATATATATATATATATATATATAAATATTATATTATAAAATATATATAAAATATATTATATATATACGTTTACATATGTATACATATCTATATCTATATCATCTATCTATCTATAAAATATATATATTATATTATATATATTATATATATATAATATATATATATATATATATATATATATGTAACATATATATATATAAAATAGTAAAATTTATATATATATATATATATATATATAATATATATGTATATACACATAAACACACAGACACACATATATGTATATATATGTATATATATGTACACCTACACACCACCTACACACACCCCAAAAGCATACACACACACACACACACCCCACACCACACACACACACAACACACACACACACACCACCACACAACAACATCCCACCCACACACACACCACACCCCACACACACACACACACACACACACCACACCCACAACACACACATAAAAAAATTATATATAATTAATATATATATATATATATATAATAATATATATATTATATAAATAAAATTAAAATTATATAAATTATATAAAATATAATATATTATATATTATATATATATTTAAATACGTATTTATATATATATTAATATATATATATAATATTATATATATAAAATTATATATATACTATATATACACAGTATGTACACCACACACACACAAACCACACAAACACCACCACACACACACCACACAAAAACACCCCACAACACACACCACACACACACACCCACACACACCACATATATATATATTATATATATATATATTTATATATATATAATTTTATAATATTTATAGTATATATATATTAATATACTTTTTTTTTCTTTTCTTCTTCTCGTTTTTTCCATTTTCGCCCCAGGGCCCGTGGGGGTTTTTGATCCGTATCTTCTTTAGGGTTTTGGCACGTTTTTACGACCGGGTGCCCTTCCGCCCTAACCTCCCCATTTATAGGGGATGAAATTGGGGCCGGCACGGAACCTGCCATGGACTGTGGCCCCCCTGACGGTACACAATGAGTGAAGATCCTTGTCTAGGGGGAACAACGCCCGGCCGGTACCCAACCCTTGAAAATCAGATTGCCGCGTGCAGTCTTTGAGTCCGATGCCCTAAAACCACCGGCCCCCAGGCGTATGTATTATTTTATATATTATATATATATATATTATATATATATATATATATTATATTATATAATATAGGAGAGAGAGAGAAGAAGGAGAGAGAGAGAGAAGGAGATAATAGCGATGATAAAATAACATGTAAATTTTAAAAATATATAAATAGGGCTATATTATGTATATAGTTTTTTATTTCATATTAAAAATATGTATATATACGACATCATATTTGTATATATATATATATATAAAATTAATATATTTAATATAATATATATATTATATATTTAAAATAGGGATGTCTGTATGATATATTACATATATATATATATATATATTATAATATATATATTATTATATATATAATATATATAATATATAAAATTTAAAATATTTTTTTTTTTTTTTTTTTTTTTTTTTTTTTTTTTTTTTTTTTTTTTTTTTTTTTTTTTTTTTTTTTTTAGGTAGGTTCATGTTTAGCCGCCTGGTCACAGCGTGATATTAAATTGTTTTTCATGGATGCTGTGGGAGTGATACGGGGTAGGTCCCCAGTTCCTTTTCCAGGGGAGAGTCCCGGGTTTGTTATTTTTAGGTAATCTTTCTTTTATTTTCCGGGCTTGAGACCAGCAAGACGGGGCTGGTTTGCTCCCCCAGGGGCTGGGTAGGCAATCGAGGTAAAGTTCCTCCCCAAAGGAAACAAGTGCCGGCCGGTGATTCGAACCTCGAACTCAGATTGCCGTCGTGCCGTTTTTGAGTCCGATCCCAACCACTGGGGCCACCGGGGCCCTTAAATTATATATATATAATATTTTAAATATTATTATATATTATATAATATATTATATATATATATATAATATATATATATCTGTGTGTGTGTGTGTGTGTGTGTGTGTGGTGTGTGTGTGTGTTAGATAAGGGTAATTATATATATATATATATAATTATATATTATATATATATAATAAAATATTATATATTTATTATATATATATATTATATATTCACCACACACACCACACACCCAAAACCCCCCAACACCACCACACCAACAACCACACAACACACACACACACACACAACACACACAAAACCCCCCAAAAAAAATATAAAAAATATTTTTATATAAAAATTATTTTAAAATATAAAATTAATATATATTAAAATATAATATATGATATTTAATGTTTATATTTATATCATATTACACCACACACACACCACACCAAAACCAAAACACCACACACACACACCACACAAAAATTATATTATATATATATAATAAAAATTATATATATATAATATAAAATATATATAAAATATAATGTTAATAATTTTATTTATTTTTTTTATTGTATACAAAAAATTTATATATACACCATGTATCTCTCTCTCTCTCTCAAAAATTAATAATAATAATATTATATTATTATATATAATAATAATTTATATATTAATATATTAATATATTGTACACAACAAAACCCCCAACACACACACACACACGCACCCCAAAACCACCCCCACACTCAACACACACACACACACACAAAACACACACTCAAAAAACACACCACCACACACCACACACACCACCATATAATATATAAATATAAATAATATATATAATATATATATAATATATAAAAATATAATATTATATATATATAAATATATATATTATTAAATATATATATAATAAATTTTTAGGAAAATTATATATATTTTATATTTTTATATATATATATATATATATATATATATATAATAAATAAATAAATATATATATATAATTTTAAAATATATATTATATATTTAATATATTATAATATTTTATCCATCACACACACGCACCACACCACCACACACACACCACACAACACACGCACACGCCCCACAAAAACACCACAAAACAAGCACATACACCCACACACACAAACAACACACACACTCATATATATATATAATTATAATATATTATATATAATTTTAATTATATAATATATATATATATTATATTTTAATAATTATATATATATATATATATATTATTATTATATATATATATTATATAATAATATAATATTATATATATAAATAAAACACACACACACACACAACACACACACAACACACACCCCACACACACCACACACA
The DNA here is from genome assembly GCF_015228065.2 of Penaeus monodon. Classification (NCBI taxonomy): domain Eukaryota; kingdom Metazoa; phylum Arthropoda; class Malacostraca; order Decapoda; family Penaeidae; genus Penaeus; species Penaeus monodon. The sequence goes on along the minus strand of NW_023649282.1, from coordinate 29,144 downwards.
CACACCCACACACAAAAACACCCACACACACACAACACACCACACATATATTCCCAAAGAAGAACTTCAAGGGCAACGTGTAACCCACCCATTGGATTATGGCCCCACTCCTTGTGGGTATCTTCGGGAGGAGAAAAGGCTAGGGGAGAAACCCAGAAACTAAATCGGAGTGGAGCCCTAATGCGGTTGGATGTCAGCCACGACCCCTTCCCACAGCTCCTGCAGCCATGTGGTGCCAAAGTATTGCTCTGCTCTCCTTTGGATCACAGCGAGGCCAAGAGGGGGATTCTGATGACGGGCACCCGGGATCTCCATACCTTTCCCCGGGCCTGCGCCCGGGAGGTCCCCCCAGCGCCGCGTCCAAGCTTTTAAAAAAAACAGGGGACAGCATTTATGGTTTAACCCAGGACCGTTGGCGTAGGTCCAGACACTACGGGTTGTCTCCGATGGGGGGAGGGACCATCGCAGCCCCACTGGTCCTACCGCCGCTGGGCAGTCCCCAACGTAAGGGGCTGACCCGCCACAGCTGCCTGCTTCAGGGGTTTTTGGAGCTAGGGAAAAGACCAACAAGCGACTGCAAACCCCGAACCGGCAAAGCAGACGAAAAAGAAACCCAATTTTGCGATTAGAAAGTGGAAGTAAAAATGTGTCCCGGCCTCCCCAAATGATAAAAACGGTCAATGCCCCAAGAAAAAGGGCCATAAATCGACCGCGAGCCACAACCCGAACATCGAGTCACTGCGCTGCGGGATACCAGACTTCATCAAACGGCAGCCTCAGAGAACGAATACACGTTCTTTGGCAGGGCAAAAAACCCGGGGAAAACCAAGAGTGCAAGGGTTGGATCGCAGTGAAAAATCTCTTTGTCTACTTGTAAAATCCCCACCCAGTTACCCCCCGCATCCGCCTCCCCATAAATTTTTCGGGCCCAGTAAACACCCTGAGCGCTACGCCCCACCTCTGCCCCTTTCACCCGAGATCAAGGACCAATTCTATGGGGAGTTTGACACCACCATCAGAGATATCCCGCCAGGGAAAACAATACCTGTTTGGGCGCTTCAATGCCGAGGGGGTTTCCCGCCCCATGTTTCCCTGGCCCACTGCTTTGGGCACTTCGGCTTTGGCGATGAAGGGGAAATGGAAGAGGTTCTGATTTTGCTCTTCCACCCCTTGCAAAACCCAAAACCTTTTGCCACCAAGCCGCATCCCGAGATCCTGGTGGCATCCCAGACTGCCACTGGCCCCAGTAGATCTCGCATCATTCAGAGACCTTCATGACTTTTTTCCCCCACAGCAGCTATCAAGTGCTGACTGTGAACTGACCACTCCTGGTGGGCAGTAACGTCTTCCCCAACCCAAGTGGATCCAGATCCCAACTGTGCAAGCGCTTTCCCAAAACCCCATCGAGGATGCCCCAAAAAAATCCCCAAATGGCAAGCTGAAGAGAGGGGGAGTAGCATCCGTGATGTCTCTACAACCGAAAGGGGACCCTTCGGAAAAGAGAGGCAAACCCGGTTTGGGTTTTGAACCCGGCATTGCTAACTAGAGCCAGCAATTGAGGCCAAGAGAGCAGCCCTCATTAAACCAAAGAAGGAGCCATTTGGGAAAGGGCCCAAAAAACGACGCCCAAGGGATCGCTCGGCGCTGCGAGATAACTGTTGGCTCAACCTTTGTGGAGTACCGCTCTCTGCTGACTGGGGAATATTCGTGGCATGTATAAAGGGCAGGGGAAAGGGCTTTGGCACAAGGAAAACAAGTTTGTGCCCCTGAAATTTCTACTGCTGGCGACATCAAACAGGGGCAGCAACCCGAGGAGAGGGGGGCTGAACACTACCAGGAGCCCCTTTAAAGAGAGAACGTGTCACGCCGAAAATTTTCGAAAAACCGCCACCCTGCCGTCAGGGAGGAGTATGCTCCCCCCTCTGTAGATGAACTGAGAAAGGGCCCTCGACTCCCTAGCCTGAAGTTCGGAAAAGATGGCATCCCACCTGAAGTCATAAAAGTGGGAAAGAAACTGCATCCTTCCCCATCTGCACCAGCTGTGCTGCGTGCGGGGAAGAAGGAACATGCCCCCAAGAGATGCCAACGCCGACATCGTCACTCATACAAAACAAGGGCGACCGCAGCGACTGTAAACTCCCGGGGAAAATTTTCCCTCTTTGGAAGGGCCCTTCCCCCTTTGTAGTCCCAACAGACTGCAGTTGCTCGCGAGCGCGTAACCCGAGGCCCAATGGGGTTTTTAGAGCAGGAAGATCAACCATCGACATATCTCCCTAAAAACAGCCCAGGAGAATTGCCGCGAATGAGACGATCGCTGTACATCCACTTATGACCTGCCAAGGCCCTTCACCTCGTCAGGGAGGGCCCTTTTTCATCTGCTGCAAAAGATTGGATGCCCCCAAAGCTCTGAGGGCAATCTTTCCATGAAGAAGCGGGGCCCCGTCAGTACGATGGTTCCTCCTCGACCCTTTTCCAATCAAGAGGGGGGTTAAAACAAGGGTGCGTACTCGCTTCGAACCTTTGGGACCTTCTCTCTTTTAGCAGTCGGGGAGGAGTGCCCTTTCACAGAAGCAACAGCAGTCTCTCAAATTCCCCTCCCTCAAGCTAAACCAAAGTGCGGCACGCACTCATATAGAGGGCTCTTGCTGAATGCAGCACTGAAACAACTTAAAGAAGCATTGCGCCATAAAACAACTGTTTTCCCGCATGCATGCAAGAGTTTGGTTTGAAATCACCTAAAAAAGACAAAACCGGGCCAAGATGTGAGCATACCCCAAGCATCTCTTTGGCATTAACCCCGAGTTCCAGGACTTTACGTACCTTGGCCCCCATCTCAAACCTCTCCCGGGCGCCGAACTCGACAAGCGCACGGAAGGCGGCAACTGCCACGGCTTGCCTGGAAAAAAGGGTCTGAAACAAAAGAAGCCCCCACCAACCCCAAGATGAAGGTGTACCAGGCCTCGTGCTCAGCACGCTTCTCTACGGCAGCGAGCCTTGGCCCCTCTACTCCCCCCAAGAGCGCGGCTCAACACTTTCCCCAACCTGTGAAACCTCAGGGGGACCTGGAATCACCGGCAGGCCCCGCGCCCCCAAACAAAAACCCCCTTGACTGGAAAGGATCCCAAGCATGTTCCCTGCTCACCAACCGGCCCCGGTGACTTGGCCAGCGGAGAATGGACGAGGGGAGGATCTCCAAGACTTCTTTTGGCGAGTCCCAGGGCCCCAAACCCTCGGGGAAGACCTGCCCTAGTTTTCAAAGTTTTTGTAAGGGGAAAACAGGGGGCAGGGGGCTCGACCCAGGGGCTGGGAGTCGTGGCTGAAGACCGCAGAGCTGGAAAATGCGTGAAAGCCTGGACAAAAAGGAGTGGGGAAAGGGAGAGACTAACAGAGGGAAGAGAGAAGAGAGTGCAGACGACAGAGGGGGGCATCAGTGCCCTCAAAACCCTGCGCCACCTACCCCTGTGGCAACTGCAACGAGCCCCCGATCCATGTGGGCCCCTGTGCAGTCACAGCAGGCGCTGCAAACTCGACAAAGATTGACCCAGGCGCAGATCCATTCCTTTGAGACAGACGGCGCCAACATGTATATAAAATTACATATTATGTGTGTGTGGTTTTTGGGTTGTATGTACACCGAACACCACACCTCACACACACACACATACACACAAAATTTTTTTTAAAAATAATTAATATATATATTATATATAATATTAAATATAATAATTTATATATATAATAATTTTTTTTTTTTTATTTTTTTTTTTTTTTTTTTTTTTTTTTTTTTTTTTTTTTTTTTTTTAAGGGTTTGGGTTTTCAGTTGAGCCGCCGTGGTCCCAGCATGATATTTAAATTGTATTTTTCATTTTGGATGCTCGGGAGTGAGACGGGGTAGGGTCCCCATTCCTTTCCAGGAGAAGCCGGTTTTACCTTTTAGGTAATCATTCTCTCAATTTTACCGGGTTTGAGACCAGCACTGATTGGGGGCTGGTTTTGCCCCCCAGTGGCTGGGAGGCAATCGAGGTAAAAGTCCTTCCCCCAAAAAAACGCGCCGGCCGTATAATATATATATTATTCATATGTAAAAATATGTACACACACACACACACAAAACCCACACAACAATATATATAATATTATATATATTAATATATAATATATAATATATATAATATATATATATTATATATATATATTTATATACATAAAAAAGAAAAACAGCCACAGTAGAAAATGAACAAAAACCGTGTTAGTTTATTTCTATGGGGCTTTTTTCTTTTTTCATTTTTGTGTACCTTACTGGTTTGTTTTTGTGTTTATATATATATACAAATATACAATATACATAATATATATATATATATTATATTTAATATATATATATAATAATATTAAATATATTGTGTGTGTGTGGGGTGTGGGTGGGGGTTTTGGTGTGTGTGTGTGGTGTGTGGTGGTGTTGGTAAAGACCCCACACGTATATTATATAATATAAAATTAAAATATATATAATATTATATATATTATATAAAAATTTAATAAAAAATTTATATAATATATATATAAAAAACACACCATAACACAAACACACACTACTCGGGGTCGAGCCGCAGCGATGGTCATCACCTCCCAGGGAGTACCTAGCCATCTGCACCCGACTTCAGCCCTCTTTTATTGATGAACCCCGGTTTGTGGCGTATAGGGCCTGAGACTGAAGCATCCTTTGGCTTAGTCTTTTTGCTGTCTGATTTTTGAAAAACTGATGTGAAATAGGGTTCTACCCAAAATCTCATCCGGGGCAGAAAATTGCCCCCGGCGAGATATTCGCATTGTTCGGGGACTTAAATGGGTATCCAGCTGTGACCAAGCTGGTATGGATGCTGTGGGCCCCCCAGGGGCCGGGAGCTGATTCAGCAGCGAGAACAGCCTCCTTCTCCGGGGCTTTGCAGGTCCCCGAGAATGAGGATCCTAGTTCCCGGTCCCGCATTCCAACCCACACGCGGACATGGATAGCGATATGGGTCAGGGCCAAGGGGATCGACCACATTTTGTTGCTGGATGGAGGATCCCCCGAACGCGAGTTTTACCGGATGCGAGTTCTGTGGCACTGACCATAGGCTGGGGTTTTGGGTACCTACAGGGGCCAACTTAAAATCCCCCCTTCTCCCCTGCCACTCCAAGGGTTTCACTTGGACAGTGAGGGAGGAGGAGTGTCCCTGGGTTACCATGGCAGTCTCTGCTTGACTCCAGGACTTGATAACCTGACGGCCCGTTGATCTGTGGGGGTTCTTCAAGCGTGAAAAAACTCGAAGCAGCACAGGAGTCCATTGTCGTAGCCCCGGGCAAAGAGAATTCCCTCTCCCTGGGGACATTGGAGGGGGGGGGGGGGGGGGGGGGGGATTGAACCTGTCACATGGCTGGGTGGTCTTGTGTGCTTTTGGTGCGAAGGGCTCGGGGCACTGCGGGAAAGGGGGAAAGAATAGTTCACAGGAATTTGTGAGGGGTTTTAAGGGCCCCTGGTTAAAAAGACCTTCGTCCCGGGACAAGCCCTGAGAAAGCTGAACTCTAAGCCCCTTTTTTGGCAGATGACTGCAGGGCCCCTCAGGGGATGGACAGATATCCAGATCATGTTGGGGTTGTGAATGTTGGGTTGAGTATTTTGAGCAGCTGTACCCTGTAGACCCTCTAACAGTTAGCGGATGCAAGCGATATCACAATGCCTTGCTGGACCCACCCATAAAACGGGAACCTCCTACCCTAAAGGAGGTTTTGGGGTGCGATTTTCCCAAACGAAGTGTGGGAAAACTAAGCATATGGATTCCCTGCTGAACTTCTAAGGCTGGGATGCCTATGGCTCGGGGGTTGCAGCAGGCTGACTGCCATCGGCAGCCGGTACCATCCCCCCGGCCCGTTGAGGGGCGTGGTCTCCCCCTCGGAAGGGGGAAAGGGGGTCACTGGGGCTGTAGCAACTACCGGGCATTCACTGCTCAGATACCAGGCAATGTTTTTCCCACATTCTTCTGAAAGGATCCGCGACAAACCCACTAAGGCATCAAGGGGCCGGAGCAGTCCCGGGGTCATCCCGGCAAACCCCAATAACCCAAAACTGTGCTTTTGAGTAAAATTGTGGAACACCGTCTGATTTGGGCGTGGGTTTTTGCAGCCCACATGGCCTCTAGCAGGCTTTGACTTGGGGCGTCGTAATCAATTTTGGGGAAACCTAGACTCATGGAAATTGACAAATATTATTAGCCTATAGCAAGCCTAATACCAGTAAAGAAAGTGATGTAAAGTGTGGGGGCAGTCTGTCAAACTTTTTCCCCGTTAATTCAGGGGGAGGCAAGGCTGAAGCGAAGGGTGGATGCGGCAAAGCGAAGATTATGAAAGGGCTGTCCACGTCACGCAGGCGCGCTGGTGGCTGCAAGAGATGCGGGGCAGGCTGTCGCCGCAGCGACGCAGTCAAAAATCTGGTCTGGTAAGCTGTGAGGGTTCCCTTTCCCTTTTTCATGCGGGGTTTCTCCCCTTTAGGTTAATCTACGGGGGTCCTCGAAGGGGGAGGGCGGCTGGTGAACGGTGTGGCGAGGCCTGGTGGTCACGCGAGTGTCGACCACGGCGTGTCAATGTGGAGGCACCGAGGGACTTCTTGAGGGAGCTTTGTTTCGTTTCTTCGGTGCACCTCTGTCACGGGGCCTTGGGAAAATTCCCCTACAGGGTATCTTTTGGGGAGGCGATGTTCCTCCATTCTAGAGAGTGCCCTGCCCCGCGAAGCTGCGACTTCAGTGCGAGATCTTGCCGTTCGAGAACTCAACGTTGGTGACGTAGTCACTCCCGTGGATGTTGAGGATGGTGCGGAAAGCGCTGGTGGAAGCGCTTAGGGGTCGTAGGTGGTGACGGTATGTTACCCCAAACCGGAGCCGTACACAGGGTGGTGATATGACGGGTCTTAGACAATCTTCTACCCCTTTTTCAGCTGTTGTTGTTCCCGACTCTCTTAGAGTCGCCGAAAGCGCTTTTTGCCTTGGCTAATCTGTTGTCCCTTCCCTGTCGATCTGGATCTGATGTGATGGTACACCCCGGTAGGGAAATGGTGAACTGCTTTCAGCTCAGTCTCGCCCTAGTGATGTAGGAGGGGGGTATTCTTTCCCGGGGGGCAGGTGGGAGGACCTCGTCTTTTTATACTGACCTCGAGTCCGAAGAGCGCGCAGCCTGCAAAGCAAGAGTTTGGGGGGCTCCCAAAGGTCTTTTTTGGGGCAATGAGGGGAGCATCGTCGCGAAGAGGAGGTCACGGATCACTGTCAAGGTCTTTGGTGGGCATGCAGTTCCCGAGGTTGAACAACTGCCGCAAGGGGGTAGCGGGTGTACCAGCTTGTCATCGTCAAAGGTCTTCAGTGGCCGCTTTGAGACATGTGAAGAAAATGCTGAACGTGTAGGTGCCAGAAAAACAACCCCTTTTACACCTTTACGATGGGGAAGGGGTCAGAGAGGTCGCTGTTCAACCGACTTGGCCGTGTTTTCATTTTTCAATTGGTACCTGCTAGGAATTTTGGGGGGGAGCCCCCGGCGTTCCAGATCATCCATAGCCCCTTCCTGCTCACGTGCAAATGCTTTGGGCAGATCCCCAAAAATCACATAACCCTTTGTTCTGCTCCCGGCATTTTCTTGGAGCTGCCTGAGGACGAACCCAGTCGGGGCCCTGGGTCCTGAATCCACATTTTGGGTTCTGGGAATGGCTTTAGCGATGGTGGGTAACAAACTTTTAGAAGCACCGGGGGAAGACTTTTCCCGCGAAGAGAGCAATGTTTTCCCCCCTAGTTTTAGCAGTCCCCATTTTCTCCTTTGTTCTTACAAAGGATAATGGCATCACGGAGGTCTCTTTGGAAGCTTGCTCTGCTCCCAAAAAAAAAGACAAGGAGTTTTTGGAGCTTGCTGTGTAGTGTTGGTCCCCCACTTTCCCCGATCTCTGGGGGAATCCCCTCAACTCCTGCTGCCTTTCCACACTTAGTGCTCTATGGTTTTGAAATTTTTTTAGATGGAGTTCATCCAATTCCTCTAGATGGCTTCGACGAAAGGGAGAATGCTGAGTCCCGGCGATCGGGCAGCGCGAAGAGGGGCCCGAAAGGCTTGGGCCCAAAGGCTCAGGATGGAACTTTTGTTGTGAAGAGCGCCCGGCCATCTTCACTACGCAAAGGACTTGGGCGTGGTGAGTAGGACCATATATGCTTTAGGGCTTCTAGAACCTCTGTGTCACCATGTCTGCGCAAACTGAGTTTTCTCTGCGTGGTTTGGGCCCCCATCATTCTGGATCTCTCGAGCTTGCGCTGGAGGTTTCGCAATGAGACGGAAACACTTTCTTCACAGGACATTTCGGCTGACCCGGGGGGCCCGATGGGCGACCCCTTTTTCGTCGAGTTCCCGGTCTCTTGGGTTTTTTCATCGAACCAGTCTTTGTTTTCTTGGGGGTAAACCCCGATTCTTCATGTTGCGGATGGCAGTCTTCAGTTTACCCCCAAATGTTTCAGGTGGGGGTCTTTTCGGGAGTCGACGCTCTCAAACTTTGGGCGTAGTCTGCTGAAAATCAGCTTTTACTTCAGATGACTGAAGCTTCTCGAGATCGAACTTTTTCGTGGGGGGGCCCCCCCGTCCTTGGTTTTGGGTTTGAAGGAGCCTGAGGTTTCAGCCACTAACGATGGGCATTTTACATTTTGCCCGGGCATCACCTGGGGTAAAGGGCATCTTGGGTCTTTTTGGGCACTAGGACGAGTCTATGAGGTGCCAATGTTTGGACCGAGGGTGATCCAGGTTTTTTTCAAACTGTCCTTTTGCGGGGAAAAAGGGGTTGGTGATGACCAGTGTGCAGTGCAAAACTCCAACACAACACCCATTGTCGTTGCAGTTTTCCAACGCCGTGTTTCCCAAAAACTCCCCTTTCCCCGGCATCTCATTTGACCTACTCAGGCTTTTAAAACGCCCGGGGTTATTACCCTTTTTGTCTGCAGGGATGCTTTGGAGATGGCGCGGACTCCGGTAGAACCCGTCTTTTTTTTGCAGGTTTAGCTTGGAGAGTCGGGGCGTACACACTGAAGAGGTGGCAAATGTTTTTTTTCAGAGGAGGCGCTGGACATGGGCGGTCGGAGTGGCGGTTGG